>NC_090658.1:128648304-128883304 GCF_013368605.1 Nyctibius grandis | reverse complement strand
GAACTGCATTTTTTAAAGACAGAATTATTGCAGTCTGATTGTAGAATCAAAATGATGGTACTTTTTGGAAAATAAGGCTATAAAAGATTTATCAAACAGTAAAATAATTTTTGCCAACTAAGGGGTGAATGTTTGGAAGCTGGAAGGAGATTTTTTTTTTTAAATTTAGGGAATGGTTTTAGAAGTCTTTTTCTATTTCATGATTCTTCTCTCAGATGGCAACTTGGCCTGTCAGTTTTGTGTCACTGCTTGTTTATGCCATAAATGTCATTTGGAATGACAACACTAGGAAAAGGTCAGGGCTATTACTGAACAAGCTTACCCCCTGGAGCCTAATACAGTCAAGACACTGTGATTCAACTGCTAGGAGTGGCTGGAGAGATGGCAGCAGGGAGAAATATTTAGGTATTTTTTCAGTGCTGGTCCATGGAAATCATACCTTGGGGCTCAAAAAGGGACAAAGCCAAGAGCAGCCTTATGCTTTTGATTCAGGTAATGTATTCAAAAGAATTAACAGCAAGCTCCAGGATTTGAGGAGCCAAGCAATGCTGCCTGTTTCTTTCTATTAGTGCATGGATGCTAAATACTACTCAGAGAATGAAGTTTGATCAATAAATCATACCCTAGTTGTTGTTCTGCATTGGCTTCTTTGCCTGGACTGTTAGAAAAGGACCATGTGTTTGCCTTTTTTCTTTTCCCCCAGAGTAAAAATTCTTCAGTAGGTAGCAACATGAAGGAAAGAGGAAAGCAGCTCTAGCTAAACACTGTTTGCTGTCGTCTGTGGCTTAGGTAAATAACCTTGCACATAAGTGACTCCTGCTAAGGTAGTAAACTGTCTAAATAACAACAAGAACAAAAAAAAAACCCCGATCCAAAACTATAACAATCAAACCAGTTGATCAAGAGCCACCTAAGCAGGAGGAATAGAGAGGGGAGGTAATCCTTCCTTAGACTTCATCAGATCAAAAATATTTGACTCACCTATGACAGGCCAGGTAAGAAACCAGTTTTTTGATACACCATCAGCTACATAAGATTTTTTTTTTATCAGCTGTTGTCAGGACTGTAAGACTGCCATATCGGACACCATCTTAATAGAGTCCCTAAGAACATCATTAAGCTTAGTCCAATGAAAATATTAATGTATTCAAGTTGAAGAACGAGTGTGTCTACCGTCCTTATTTGAAGCTACAGTGTCCTGGTTTTGCAGGGATAAAATTTATAGAATCAATTTTCTGTTACGTTTTGTTTCAGTTTGTGGCCAGGTCAAGACCATTAGCAGTTAAATCCAGGGCAGCTGACCCACGCTGGCCCACAGGTGTGTTCTATAACATCACATTCACTATAAATGGGAAGGCTTAGGGGGGATCTGGGGCTCTTTCCTATGCTCTCTTCTCTATCGTTCTCCTCTATTCTCAAAGGTTGTGACCCCTGGAGGAACTTGCCACCACTCTATGGGCTGAGCACAACCTTGTGTCTTTTGTATTAGTAGTGATACTGGTTCTCTTATTTTATTAAATCTGTTTAAACTTCAACCCATGAGTCTCCCTCCTTTTCCCAATTCCCTTTCTCAGTTGGGGAGGGGTCTTGGGTGATAGAACAACTGGTTATTTTTTAGTCTTGGGTGCGGGCTAAATGGAGACATACAGGAAAACATAAAAGTTGTTCTCTTTAGGAATGATCCTTGGAAAAGCCATGGAAAGAAAGGCATTGAATACCTGCTGAAAGTTGTCCCAAAGCACACTTACTACCTTACTTTGAAGTTGTGAAAAAGAGAAACTAAAAAATAAGCAAGCAAACAATCTTCTCATCAAGGAATGATGAAAATGTGAAGTTGTAAATACCTGACAAGTAACTTCTGGCTGTTTGGCCACTGGAATTCTCTTTGGTCCTGATAGTAGAGGAAAGTTATCAAGAAAAAATGTAAAGACAGGTTTCTATGCTCAAAAGTTTGTTTTTAAACTAAATCTTTGGAACTGTTAGAAGATCTTACCTTCCTCTTGAAGCATTGGTTTGTAAAATAAATGATATTTTATATAAAAAATATATTTTTGCCCTAGTGTTTGACTTTAAACTGAGCTTTTATTCCTTTATCAGATGAAGTCTTGAAAAGATGCAAATTAGGCTACTGCAGCTATACTTGTATTTATTTCATTTCTATTTTACAAGCACTTATCTAGAAATCTTGGCACTTAATGTTCCATGAAAACAGTGCCAGAAATTCAGACTGATTCAGATCTACAAAACAAAATCCAAACTCACTGTTAGCAATACAAGATCCATAAATACTGATAGTCTTGCTCTATGATAAATGGGGTGGGGTCGGAGAAAGAAAAGAAAAACATGACGGACTTTGGGATAGTTATTATTTATTATTCCTTGGTGAAAAACGGAAACATTGACAAGGGACATCTGATTGGTCCCATCTGTGGCACAAAGTTCCCAGTTCATTTTGAATGGGACTTTCCATTTCTTCACTCAGCAAGGATTCTTTCTTTTCAATAGAGACATGCATATTCTTTGGGAGGGAGAGTCTTTCTGGACAATTATCTGAAACCATTCGCTCAACTTTGATAGCCCTGCAGCCTTTAATGAGAAAAAAATACCAAGTCACAGCTGGAGATTAAAGTCAGACCTTGCAACTAGCTTTCATGTGCTGTACCAGCTCAGCTACAAGGCATGCCATACCATACCGTAAGTGTTCTCACTGTACTTGAACCCCCTGGGTTTGCTCCCCAGCAGTCTGACTGGATTAAGAATGGAGTCAAATGCTGCTGTTGGTCTTATCAGAACAGATCTGAGTCCAAAACGATGAAAACATAAGGAATCAAGATCATGGTATTTTCCCTCAGTGCTCTTGTCATAAACAATTGCTACAACAGAAAGAACATCAAGGGGCTGTGCTCTTACTGTGAGATATTCAGATCCCCCCTTCAATTTGGGCTGCTTTTGGGAGCTGACGACTGCCTAGACTCTTCAAATGCAAAGCCAGGGTGGATTTGTGTAGTGGAGGAAGCTCAACAGAAGGTCCGAGAAACAGCCCTTTCTAGCACAAATCTTCAGTGGACGCTGTCAAGAAGAACAGAAGGAAATTCTTGCACATTACAAGCAAAAGCATCTGTCCCTTCAATGTGGCAAGATGCAAAGCCCCAGCAAAAGTATCTGTTTTGATAAAAAGCATGGAACAATAGTTACACGTTACTGCAGGAGGTTGGGGGCTGTGGGAATCAACAACTGAGCTGTCCCATCTCAGCCAGCATTGCAGGACTTAATATGTTCACTTGCTTTCCCCTCCCTACTGGTGTGCCCATAATTTCCATCTCTACAAAGCCAGGCGTCAATAACAATGAAATCCACAGGGGTATATTTTAGAATGCTAAGTGAATGAATTTTGCATCCAGGCAAGCAGCTCTCCATTAGAGTAAGTGGGAACTGGAAAAGTAGGGCATTAACTTAACTGTAGGTGTTGTCTTAAGGTGCTGGAGAGCTAATGCTTTTACAAGAGGCATGTACTCTGTGTGATCTCACAAAACACAAACAGTAGGTAGGAAAGAGGAGATTTAAGCAGTTCACACAACACTCCCAGTGCCTCATTTTCTCCATTGAACAGAAATCTGCATGTTATACTCCAGAAGAGTCTCCCACATTTCTTCAGGATATGCTTTTATCAGCTTCTGTATGCAGAAGCAACCTTTGAAACCGAGCTTAGGGTCAATTATCTACACAGACTCAGGCATTACAATGGCTGTATGTAAACTATTGGCTTGCTTTCTTGCAAAACTGCAGAGCAGAACAGCAAAGTATCTTAGATATGGTGGTTGGCCAACAATAACAAAAAGACTGTAATCTCTGAAAACTAATACGATATACAGGGGCTGCATAGCAAGATGAATGAAAAGCTGTGTGGTGTGTGTGGAGTGTTCGGAGGGATTTTTTTTTGTTGTTGTTGTTTCAAAAGGAGTTTTTTTACCCCAGGCCAGAAGCCTTTGTGTCAGGGAGGCTGTCTCATTTCTCTGCTCAAAGGCTGTCAGAGATGACTGAGATTTGAAAATGCTTTCTGATGTTGACGAGGTCAAGGCAGAAAGAGCTGCCTACCATCAGTCGCTGCGTCAGTGGTGGGATGGGAGGACACGTGAGAGGGAGAATGGAAAAAAAATAGTGAAATTATTATCTCTGGAGAACCAGATAAAACAAAATAGTACAAAATAAAATACGGGAGAAAGAAGAGGCACAGGTCAAACAGTCACACCAAAGTTTATGGCATTAGTATTCAGCTGGAATAAGGGAAAATATCTGCGTTCCCAACTGGGGATGTTCTGAAGAGAGGGAAACTGACTGGAGGCAAAAGATATATTAATATTACTCCACTTAATCAATACATAAAATCCTCCAATGTGTTTTTTGTACAAGCCTGCTCTGCAAAGTTAACACCTGCAGTGTTTTCTGATTTCATCTAATTGCGCTTGCAATAGTTCAAATCAGGACTGCCCAAACCAGGTAGGAATTTAATCAGGCCATAAAAGTGGGCAGATGAACTGCCACAAGTTGCACCCTTCTTGCCCAAAAAAAAGTGAGCCAATGCCACTGTCACCTTTCAAGATGGACTCACTCTGTCCCACCTCACAAAGAAGCATAGAAGGCTCCTCGGATCAACCTGGGACATATATTTAACTGGTGATTTCCAAAGTTCACAAAAGAGCCTTGCATGTGGGATATAGTTCTCCACGGGCTGTGCTCCGACACAAGGATACCCAGCTGGGCTGATCTCAAATAACCGTACATCTCAAATCTGGTCAGAGGAGCAAGCACTTCTATAAGGTAACACATATGGCCAGCTTTAGAGTACTTGCATTGGTTTCCAGCATACCAGTACACACTGGTAGCTGTTTTTATTATTGACTTCACAAAAACATTAGACAAAGATGAAAAGCAATGATACTATTTATAACTGGAGATTTATATTGGCTGTATCTTCCTTAATTTTTAAAGCTCTGATTTTAGCTAGAATTACTGACTTTCTGAAATCACAGGTCAGGTTTGAAAGTGTCTAAGGAAGCTTTAAAGACATTGTGGATATCCATTTCAACTTTGCCTAAGACACCCTTTTTTTTAAATTAAAAAATAAGCCATTCTCTTTCTGGGTATTGATGCTGGTGGTGGTTCTTGTGCTCCGCAGTGTAACAAGTTGCAGTATTTTAGCACAGAAAGTGAAAAACAGCAACAAAGCACAGCAAGTTGTGTGACAAATGCCCTTCTGCAGCCTATTGCTTCAGTGTTTACTAGAACTGAGGCAGGCAAAGGATTTCATGGGTGCAGCAAAGTCACTAACAAACACAGTTAAAATAGTTTGTGTCCATTTCTCCACTGTTCCTCTTAAAAGCAGGCAAAGGTGGACTTGTTGACCCACGTGTGCTGAGCAGGAAGCACAGCTTCTGCTTTATAACTCCTTGTAGTTTGCCCAAAATCTCAACTCTATGAACCATTTATGACTGTTGTGCCGAAAACCTCCTCCTGTTCTATGATTCTTCAGTTTGCTGCAGTGCCCAGTGGACCACAGGAGCTGCTGTGTACTGTAGAATGGGCTCCTAGACTCAGAGGGAGACTGTAATGATGTGCTGGGATAAGGGAATGCCACCCTAGAAAGCTATGTGCTTCAAAGGATCCCACAAGGTGATAAAAGTTCTGCTTTATGACCCCTTCCTTGTCAGATGACCCACAGAAGTGGCCTGCATGTGTGTGACAGGTAAC
Organism: Nyctibius grandis; assembly: GCF_013368605.1. Lineage (NCBI taxonomy): Eukaryota > Metazoa > Chordata > Aves > Nyctibiiformes > Nyctibiidae > Nyctibius > Nyctibius grandis. The sequence continues at coordinate 128,877,556 of NC_090658.1, read as the reverse complement.
CATTTTGTCTTATATATGGAAAGAAAGACATGGGAGGAAGCATGTAAAATGATTCCATATGTACCTGTTAACACTGCCTAGTCATCTGTAATTGAGCACCGAGGAGGACAACAGGACATCCAACAATGACATATTGCTGCACCACATCCCAGTAGCCATGCATGTCAGAAGAGAGGACATAGCAGGTAGCAGGGACTCGGCTGCACATGCCAGCACTCACACCTCCACATTGCAAATCACACCCCACCAGAGACAGTTTAAGACATCTCCACTCCCAGACCCCACTGATAGATGCTAATTGCAGTCTCTCCTTTCCCTAAAGATTAGTATCCCTTTAATTGTGTTGAATCAGCTGTTTGGGGGGTTGATATCTAAACCTGGATCAGTGAAATAATCTGATTTTAAATAATGCTTTCCTTGAGAGATCTTAGGTTTTTTTTTTTGCTTGTGTGCTTCTTTTTAGGTTGGCTGTTTCACAAATCTGGTTTGATGGTAAGCCAAATATAGTCTTAAACCAGTACAGCTGGGTGGGAGCCAATCCTCAGAGGTCATAGAAGTTTTGCTTTAGGTAGGAAGGAGACACCCTCTCAAACTCTGCCTGTGCAGGTGATGTGGAGCCACAATTATTTCTGTATTAACAAAGGTGGAGAACAATTAGTTCTGTATCAATAAATAAAATAGTGCCAGGCCCATTTAACACTAGAGGTAGGTGGCATGGGATGATCTACGCCCATACTTTTAAACTGTCTGGACCTCCAAAACTGGGTGGCTGTATTCAAACTACCTATTGGGAATGGTCTCTGGACTGTGCCAAGTCCCAGACTGAGTCAGGGTACCATTCAGGTCAGCATTAGCTGGACTACACCGGGACAATTACAATGTTTAGTCTCTATGCCCATGGCCTGGAACTGTTTAATTTGCTATTATAGACGTAGTCACAGACTTAAATTTTAATTCCCTTAAAGCCCATATTTATGGCCTGACTAAGGGTAGAGCGTGGTGTACATTTTCTTGTGCATTTTCTTGCTTTCCACAGCAATCCAGTCTGAGGTCCTGAACCTGGCTGCTTGTTCCCATCTTCCTCATGTTGTCATCTACTCTCCTGCCCAACACCAGTTCTGCCATTAAAATTATTTGTAGTCTTATGCAGTAAACCGTTATCAGTGAAATGACAGCGAGGGAAATAAAGACAGCAGGACAGAGCATTAGTCATTTGCTTGCACTGATGTATTTATTTCAAAGTGAAGGCACCATACATTAAATCTCAAGGTGGCTTCCTGATCATTATTTTATCCTAACAGTAGGGAACGCTAAATAATCTAGTGTATGACCCAAACCGAGGCAAATGTGGAAAGGGATATTGCCTCTACATTGTCACCAAGGAAACGAGAAGCAATGACAGTTTTCACCAGCTGAGCACTCACCTCTGCGCCTTTAGTCCACCTGGAGGTAGCAACCTGGCACTTTCGTTAGAGATAGGTAAAGTAGAAGGTATAAAAATAGCAGCAGAGAGAAAACTAAAAAAATCAGGGAGAGAGAGAATAAGAAATAATTTATTCTTTCACATCTACTTACATAGTTGCAATAGGGCAGGTGATTATAAAGCAGGGGTCTTGCAAAAGTGAAATTCCTTAGTCCCAAGAAACCCAGATCTGCAAAAGCAGTTGGGTACTACCCGGTTAGGTACCACCCGGGGTAGAGCTTCTGAGAGAGAAGTTAAAAACACCTTTGGAGATTTGGGCTAAAAGTCCTATCCACTGTAAGAAAAGTAAACAAAGAGGAATAACTTTTAAAATAGGGGACTTGCATGCGGTTCCTAACCAGCTTAAGTTCTATAACCAGCTTAAAGGTGTAAATTCAAATAAAACTCAGTTCACACTCTTTTTTTTTTAATTAGACCTACAAATAAATAGAGATAAATATGATTGCGTCTTTGCCTCTAAAATTTCCATTTGTTTCAAACTCCTTTAATTGCTGCTTCAGTGGTTATGAGATAAAGATTTGCTTCTTACCTTAAAACCTCATCAAAACAAGCTTAAAACATAACACTCCTCCCTTCCTGGAAGGAAATCCTTCCTAGGTGTTTTCTGCATCTACAAGCTCTGGAACTTATCTGTGCTTATGAGGAAAGCAATTTTCTCCTTCTAACAAGATTTTACTCTGGAGTAAAATATATTTTATTTGGGATAGTTTTAGTTTATATAGCTACAATAAGCTTCCACACAATTCTTTCATTTTATTTGTATTTTTTAGGTGATGTAGAAGTACTTACCCTAGTCATTTAAAAATCAAGCAAACACACACATAAACACTTTTCACGTAGCCTTCTATTTAAAAAAAAAATAATAGCGACAGAGAAAGCAAGTATCCAACAACAACAACTTGGAGTAGATTTACAGTTCTTCAGCCTTTGCTCTAGCCCTGGAGCCTGATGGGACGCTGGTGTCCTTGGAGGAATGGTAGAAGGAATTGCTAGGGGCCAATTGCTGATTTTATCATTCAAACACAAAATTTGTTACACCACTTTATCGGTCACAGGGAAAGCAATTATAGTGTGGTTCAATTTTCCACTCAATGGCTGTACTGGGGATCAAAGTCAGTTTTTTATGATGGAGAAAAAAATGTTTTGCTATTTTGTTTGTTATTTAAAAATAATAATAATAAAGAGCTTTCACTTCCAGTACAATACTGTGTTTGCCTGCATGCCTTTTTTCTTTGTTGAGATAGAGCTGATTATTTTGGTTTTTCTCTTGTTAAATAATCAGGATATTTTGTTGGTGGTTTGTTTTTTTTTATCTTTCTGTCCTCATCATTGACTAAAGTCATTGCAATGTAGAAATGCAATTGTCATGCTTAAAAGCAGTACAGCATTAGAACACATTAATCCCAAGCACTGAAGGTAAAATAGTCTCTATACCACATTTCTTAATATGAACTGCTTTGGTACTCTTTCAGACAAGAAAGATATTCAGTGTGCACTTGTGTTTTTATGTCTTTAGCCACCTAGAATATAATTGTCACTGTGATACAAAATACTTCAGTATCATGTTAAAACACAATCCATTTGCAAAAGCAAACAGACATATTTAGTGATCACCAAAAAAAAATATTGAACTGGAGTCCCTCATAACAGATAAAGCATCCACAGACCTCTCTTTAAACATAAAAAAAAAAAAAAAAGAGATTTTTTTGAAAAGGGAAAAAGCATAAGGAATCAGAATGGATAACAGAGGAAGGAAAGCATATTTCCTCAACTGAAAGTGTAGGAATCACACTTACAAAGAGCTTTTATCTGCAAAGCTCTTTACAAATGTTAACTAATATATCCTTCAGACACTCCTGTGCAGTAAGAATTTGAGCAGCAAGAGCAAAATGTTGCCACATCAAAGAAAATCACTTCAATTATTTAGACAAATATTTTAATCACTTATTCTCAGAAAGCAAAACAGGATTTCCTAAAGATTTTTTCTTCTTCATTTGCTTTTCTTTCTTTTTTTTTCTTTTTTTTTTTTTTCTGAACTGGTTTAACATAGTCTTGCTTCTTAGAGTGGCTACATAAAATAGTATCTCAGACCAATGTGCAATTTCAACTTCCTCAGCTCACTTTTTTTGTTGTTGCTATAAAATTACCTCTTTCTTTCCATCAAAATCAGGTTTGTCCTTGCTAGAAGTAGTCTCTGCTCAGTAGGAATTTTTACACCTTCTATTAAGTGTTCACTTTGAATGTGACATGTTGCAGTCAGTGAAACTTCCCATGTTATCAAAAAGTTAAGCAAATGCTTAAGTGCCTTATTACAGTAAGCTTCAATACAGAGAGCAATAGCCAGAAAAAAAAATCATTAGAATTTGCCCATTTTATTTTCAGAAATATTAAAAAAAAAAATAAAAAAGATAAAAAACTTTTGATTTTTATTGATTTGTTTTTTTTATTCTTGTGGGGCTTCCATTGGTGTTCTGGTTCACAAGTGATGAGACATTTGGTGAATATGTTCCAGGATGCAGGTTATCGAGTACCATCTGTGAGCTAGCACACACTACAACTTCTGCTAACGGGATGTGAACCCTTCAGCAACCCAGGGGAAGGTCTCACAGCTCACCAGTCAGCCCCAAGGCTGAACAAAAAAAAAGTCATGCAACATGTGCTGGATACAGCATGGATGCAGGGTGTTTTCTCTCCTCCTGAATCAAGAGCACTTTAATGGCTTGTAAAGACACAAGATTCATCAAATTATTTTTCCATGAAGGTGCTGGAAAAAGCTCACAGCCAAGCATCTGCCAGATTGTATCTGAGCTTCTCTGCTATGGCTTTTGGATCTTTTGGTCGGTCAGTGACAGTTCAGATAATAGACGCTCAACAGAGGTGGGGAAAATAATCCAAAATAATAATCGTCCCACCCTCAAAACTGTAGGATATTGTTGGGAACTTCCACTTGCCTTTTGAAATAAATTTTCATATTTTAGTTCAAACCATCATATATATTTATTCATCACATCCTTATAGTTTTAATCAACATTAATGATAGAACCGTAGACATTTTTAAGGATTTTGGGGGGTGGAGTTAAAGAAAATGTGTTCCTTTTTAAAGAATAATATTTATCTGAAAAATTTTGACCAGCTCTACCTCTTGGATACCATGGAGAGGATCCTCTTGAGAAATTCCCAGTCTGCCCTGACACAGAAGCAACATGGAGCTTGACATGTGGTAACTACTCACGTTTGTGCATACATGCACACACGTATGTACACGTGTGCATAAACCTACATGCTCTGCATTCCAGCCACTCCAGAGCAGGGAATGTAATATTCTTTTAGAGCAGTTCATGGGTTCCTTCTAAATTTTACACTAAGAAAAGTCATAACAACAGTTCCCAGTTTTTCTGTGTTGTGTTGCATATAAGAAAGAAAAAGAAAATTTTGAAAGGGAGAAAGAAAAGAGAAAAGAAAAGAGAAAAAAGAAGAGAAAAGAGAGAAGAAAAAAGAGAGAAGAAAAGAGAAAATAAAAGAGAGAAGAGAGAAAAGAAGAAAAGAGAAAAGAGAAGAAAAGAGAAGAAAGAAGAGAAGAGAGAAAAGAAAAGAAAAGAAAAGAAAAGAAAAGAAAAGAAAAGAAAAGAAAAGAAAAGAAAAGAAAAGAAAAGAAAAGAAAAGAAAAGAAAAGAAAAGAAAAGAAAAGAAAAGAAAAGAAAAGAAAAGAAAAGAAAAGAAAAGAAAAGAAAAGAAAAGAAAAGAAAAGAAAAGAAAAGAAAGAAGAAAAAAGAAAAATCTCAAGGGGTTAAGTCTGACCTGCAAGCAATATGACTCAGTTTGAAAAACCCTTTGCTTCAAAATATTGGCTCTCAATTGATGCTCGACAATTCCAGCTCCTGTTACAGCAACGAAAACCTCATTCCCAGGCACTATTTGAGGAACTCAATTTTGTTTAATACATTTGCCTGCTTACAGTAAAATAAAAATAAAAAATCATTACTTTGTCCTCCCCAGCTATAAAAGCAACCAGACATCTCCACTCTGACAAATTCAAATTAGAGGAAGGTTTCTCCCACTTGGGAGGCTGCAGCCCTGGCCTGTAGTCAGAGATAAATTTTTCAGTAAACCTGCACCTAAAGTGATTAAGGGAAGCCTCCCAATTTACTCTGTCACAGCTGAGCTGATAACATAGCAGAGTTGCCTTTTTGTTGATTCCCAAAGATGTAACGCGGGGGAGCAGGAGCAATGGGGTAAGGGAGGAAAGGGAAGAGGTCAGTAATGTGAGGAGCTCTCCAGATGGGGAGAGTGAAACCAGGTTCACCCACCTGACTGCACATAAAGGGACCAGTGCTGGCCTGATGGATGCTACTGAGTCTGTTTGTTCATGTCTCATAAATAATAAGTCTTGTATAAGATTCCCAATAAACATGCTGAAATTAAATGTACTGCAAATGCTAGAAGCAAGAGGCAAACAAATCCTTAACTCAACAATAACCACCAAGTGCCAGGAATTCACCACACTCTCTTTTCAATGCCTTACCTTCCTCCTGCTGCTTCATTTTTTGGCTAACGTTTCTCCATTCGAGATATTATTTTGAACAAAAATGCTGGTTTCACAAAGATCTGAGTCATTTCAGGGACTTTTTTATTTTTAAAGGATTAATTACTGTGAAAACAAATTGCTACGAAACATGAAGATGCAGGCTGAATTTTTAAGGAAAGGGTCAAGCGCTTTAAATTCTGATTAGAATTGTTGGGGAAAAAAATGTACATATAAATGTGCTAGTTTAAGCAGGAGCTCTGGGATGTAGGGCATTGGTGGGAGGTGAGACTTTCTTATCTGAAGTGTGAGGTTTTCTCAGTTATCCTCTTTAGGGATCCAAGAGATTTGTGCAGCAAGCAAATGCATCTGGCATGTAAGATCATACAAAGAGACAAAGGATCATAGAACAACTGCAGTTGACATATGGGATCATGGAAGAGACATGTGGACACAGGTCTTGTGGTGGGACACACATGAGATCGCAGTTGAAAGTTCACAGAATCACAGAATCAACCAGGTTGGAAGAGACCTCAGGGATCATCGAGTCCAACCGTTGCCCTGACAGCACCATATCAACTAGACCATGGCACTAAGTGCCATGTCCAGGCTTTTCTTAAACACATCCAGAGATGGTGACTCCACCACCTCCCTGGGCAGCCCCTTCCAATGTCTAATAACCCTTTCTGTAAAGAAATTCTTCCTAATGTCCAACCTGAACCTCCCCTGGCGAAGCTTGAGGCTGTGTCCTCTTGTCCTATCGCTAGTTGCCCGGGAGAAGAGGCCAACTCCCACTTCACTACAACCTCCCTTCAGGTAGTTGTAGACTGCAATAAGGTCACCGAGTTGAATCCCTGCTCCATAAGGAGAGTGGATGCTATGCCCAGTGTTGTCACAGAGACAGTTTGGATGACCATAACGGTTTTTCAGACCCTATCCTTTCTTCTTTTATTTTCTTTACTTTGTGAATGACTATGCCTGCCTCTGAGGATCAAATTGGTGAACTCCAGAGACAAAAGCAATGTTCTCCAGAGTGTGAGCTAAAAGAAGCAGCTTTCTGAGCTGGCAGGAATAACAAGGTCTCTGAAGCATCACAGAGAGTGGTCTATCAGAGACCGCTAGGGATAAATACCTTGTCAATTCTTTCTTGTGTTCTCCTCAAAAATACAATAGGATGATAAAATGTTCATTCTTGTATTTTATTGCTAGTAAGTCAGTCTTACTCTGTGTACTAGTAGGAACACTTTTTCATTTTTCAACAAAGGCCCAAAATAAAGTTTTTGGGGGTTGTTTCTTGTTTTATACAAGCCTTATGATAAAAATACACAATATCGTATTTTAAAGAAAAGAAACACTAATGTTTGATGGCATTCTTTTGACAACTTGTCATGTCTCAATCTAAATTAAAACCACATCTGACGCACCAAAAACCTTGTCTTGATCTGTCTTGTTCGGATAGTGCCAGTCCATGATATGACCTGAAATCCATTCCTTGAGGTCATTTAGACAGACTCATTGAAGCAATATATACTGGCTTCATATATTGGCTGTTGGTCAATGAAAACACTGTCTAATGTGACACGGGAGACTCTATCCCTGCCTGAAAGTAGTAAATGGGTTTGATTTGGGGAAGGGAGGGAAGGAAGCAGAAAGTCTCTCAAAGGGAGAGTTCAGTAATATGGCCCTACCTCATGTGAATAGTCCCTGTGGATCACCTCCTTTTCTCACATGGATGAGCACAGATAACGATAGCTCAAAGTTAGAGAGCACCTGACTTGGAATAAATGAATCTTGGTTTTCGTCCCTGAGTTTACTACTGTGTCACCTTGAGAAAAGTCCTGACAACAGTTGTGCGCAATTTTTTCCAGGTGGAAAACATAGGATATTCTTGCTTCAGTGGATGCACTCCAGTGGCTGCACACAGCAAGACAGAGAACCCTTGCAAAACTGCTCAGATGACTTTCAGATAAAAACTACAGCATAGTACATATCTTCAGAGTGCTAGGGAAAATACTAAGCTAATACTAAAATAATACTACTTGTCCTGAGAACCATGAGGTCTACTGTAAGTTAATTCAAACTAGTTTATATCTCCTTGGATGACTACTGTGGCTTAAGGAAGTCAGAATTATGTCTATACCAGTAAATTAAACATGCCTAGACTAATTCTCTGTCACTGAGGCCAGCTGGCACAGAATGGCCCACATCCATACTCATGAACTCCCTTAGCTTCTCGAGCAAGGAGGCTACATCTGAAGTGCCTACTGGCATGGGTCCTTGGCTTTTCCTAATTTGCAAATGGTTTGGGTGAGGTCTAGGGGCCCAGAGCCAAATAACCTCCCATTCGCACAGTTTAATGGTATACGTTATCAAGTTTCAGTGCTTGGGAATGTTTCCTGGAGCTGTTTAGTTTACTAAGATAGATCACAAGCATCCCCTCCTCTAAGCATTTTGCCAAGAAGAGTACAAGTAAGCAGTCATGGGAAAAAAAAAAAGGAGACTGAACCTTCAAATAAAGTCTGCATCTCTGTGATCCTAAATTGTCACTCTATTCCTTTCCCCTGAATCCCTCCTGCCTTAGCTGTCCCCTACCCATTTTCCCAAGGCTGCTGAAGGGCCACATTCATACTTGACCCCCACTGGGATAAGAGTGAAGAATTCACAGGCCCTCATGCCATGAAGATGCGTTAGGTTGTCTAATCCACTCTCTTTATATTAACACTCTTGGAGGGCGTTAACATTTCAGTCTGTTTTCAGTTTAGTGACAGGTATCTTTATTAAAACTTCATCAGAAAGTTATCTGCACCTGGTCTGAAGACACTGAATATTGGAAACTCCATCCCTTGCCCTGGAAACGTGTTCCAGTTCCACATTGCCCTCACAGTTTAAAATGTGTGTCTAACTCTTCATTCGAATTTCTCTGCTTCGAGCTTTCAGTCATTGGATTTTGTTATGCCTTTACCTGCCTGATTAAATAGCCTGTTAGTTCAGGGTAGTTTCTCCTTGAAAAAGTAGTGCTGCTATGTCTTCATTTTCTTTTTGAAAAGTCTGGGCTCTTCAACTCTCTGATGATAAGATGTTTTCTCCCACCTATCTGGGAGCAATTTTCCAATGTATTTTTCCACTATTAAGGACATGAGAGCACCTATATTATAGACTCTTTTTCCTCTTCCTTACTATTTCCCTATGGTGGAAGGCAGCATCCAGTAGGCATATGAGCCTTTCCAGGCCTGGAACTCCCTCAAAAATATTACTGACCTGGTATTTCCTCATGGTATTCCCTCATATTGAGTTTCCAGTCCACTATAGTCTATGCTAGCAAACTAAGCAGTAGCAGGGCATGGACATAAGGTCTTGAACTCTATCATCAGTGCTGTTAAATAGTTAAAAGGTTTCTTGCAATGTTTTTGGCTTCCAGTACAACTCCTTAGTGGGCTTTCAGAGTCAGCACAGCCTTTCACAACAAGCAGTTTGGAGGCAATCAACTATTTTGGAGACTGAGAGGGCTTAACAGTATGGAGGTGGCCAGCCTATGCCAGATGGCCTCCAGGTTGTAGAACAGGACCTGGCACTCATACAATTACAAATATAGGCAAAAAGCTCAGACCCTTTTTCAGAAATTCCTTTGATAGCTATAGAATCATAGAATCATAGAACGGTAAGTTCAGCAGCTATGTGTGTTGCAGACAAAAATATATTTCTTTAAAACCAACCAAACCTAGTAGGGAGACTTGGTTAAAAATAGTGTTCTAGAGGTTTAGCAACTCCAAAATAAAGCTAATTACTAGTGATGTGACACAACTAGCTTCCATAGTTGAAAATCACTGTCTTGAAATGAATTATAAGAACTGAACCAAGTTGCAGATTGCATGCTTTATACAGGACAGTCAGGCACCAGTTCCACCTGTTCAGCCTCTGTGAGGAGATAGAGTGGAGTGGGGATTACCACAGCAAAGTACACCTCTTTCACATGGAAGACAAGCTGCTCTGAGGGACTTGCACATGTATGAGCCAAAGCAGGTTGCTGCATGGTGAAAGTGGGGAAGGGGTTTCAGTTCTCACATTTCCACCTTCTATGCTCCACACCTCTCCAGCACCTGTTTTCATAGCACTTTCAATGAGGGGAATTGAGTACGGTGAACGTTGCCATGGTTAAGTCAAACTTTCTGATATCATGCTATTGCCAGAGATTATTTCAAGTGTTATTGCACTTCATTGTGAATGAGTGCCCTAACTTCCTGCATTGCTTTCTATCATGTTTTGGATCACAACAGAATTAACAAGACTCCTTTCCTGGCTTGCATTTTCTGCAGGCACAGAAACTCTTGGCAGTGATTTCACTTGTCGACTTCAATGGCTGAGCCTTTCCTCCCAGAAGCAATGCAGATTTCCATCTATGAATTGCTTCCATAAGGTCAGGACATGCTATTTTATACAAAGGCTTTCGTGGAATCCCCCCTGGAGCTCCTAGCAGTCATCCTCCATAAGCCCCTTGTCTGGGGGTAGCAGAAGCAGTTTGGCAGAATCAGAGAGGGCTGCTTGAAGCATGTGACGTTTTCCAAAGGGGTAGAGCTGAATTTCCAGGTGCAGCAGCTCCTCCTCAGAATGGGGACAGGATATTTAGCAGGAATTCAGAACCAGGGGATCATTTAGGAGAAAAGCCTCTCCGTTAGCCAGTCCCTGACTTGCAGAAGATCCCAAGATGGCAGCCACCTTCTAAATACATAGAGTAAGTATGACACGTGGTATTTCATATGCTGAGGTAGATTGAATCCCTCTCATAATTACAGTAGTCATTAAGTCTGGTTTTCCTTTTACAACCCACTTCAGCCTCATGAAAGCAGCATTTGGTTTGAAATGGTGTTACATGTCCTGAGAGAGTAGGGTTAAATTCTTAAGAATTTTGATATTCAGTGAATCAATAAAGACCATGTCTTCTGTTTAGGTACTCATTGTGCTGTATTAACCTGAACTATACAGTAACCTAGGCTCAAGGTATTATAAATGCTATTACATCTATAAATCTTTGGAACTCAAGACATACTTAAATTGTCTGTCTAGTAGCTATGAATAAATGGGCAACAATTTTTTATTTATTTACATGAAGAAAGGGAGTTAGAAGATTCAAGACAATAGTTATAGGCTCACCAAAGACAGAGCCTATTGTACATTGATTGGCTTAGAAATAAATAACCATTTTTAAAATATTTTGTGTAGTTACTTGGTATGCAAGTGTATATCTGAAATGCAATTGGACAAAATTGCTGCAAACTCTATACTTATTTGAAGACACTTCACTGAACCAAATCACTTCGTTATCACTTTTATTTAGCCAGTAACAAACCTAGATTTCTGTCTTGAGTGCAAAAGCTGCAAGTTCTGTGAGCAACATGACTGTAAACAGCACTAAAAGTAAGAATGGATGATTAGCTGCAGAGTGGCAAATTTAATTTGAGCGGTTTTGACAGGTTGTGTTGCTTGGGTTGAACTTGAAATAATGTCTTGACATATCAGTGGTTCTTGTGCTTTTCCAGGTTGAGTCATTCCTTAAGGTGTTGAGTCATATAACTTGATGATGGAGTGTCAAACATAATGTGTTAAACCTGAAGAAAGAAAATAACAGATACCATGATGATCAGCACATGTTAAAATATGTTTTACTGTTTCTAATTAAAAAGAGTAGATTTTCAGGTATTTCAGTTCAATATATAGAAATAGCTTTGAAATGCCCCGCTGTGCAAAACAAAAAGTACATAATGTTTTAAATGGATGGAAAAAACAGATTAGGATATTTCCATTTAAATTAAACAATAGTTTATGGGTTTAGGATAAACAGTTTAATGTGTTTCTGTGAGGCTAAGAACACCCTCAAATGAATTTCAAGCCAAAATATCAACACCAAAAATGTCTAGCAGAATAAAGCCCAGTAAAAGACATCCACTAGGAAGTATGTGATGTGAAGTGGCTTAGTGGTATTTGCATGCAAGGAGATGGCAGCCGTATAAGCGAGAGATAACAGAATAGTTGAGATGCAGAGTAAAATTTATCATAACATGTCTAGTGATGATTAAAAGCCTGTGCTTATTAGATGCATAAAATGTATTACTAAATCATTTTTGGAACATATAATTTTCCAATTATTTATGCATCACAGTAATTAATGATAGGAGGGACAGAGTCAATGATTCACTGTGTAATACATATGGTAGTTACCTGGGGAGGAAAAAATTACAGTGCTACCAATTATTTGCTTTAATGTTTTTGTAATTATGCCCTACACCCAAGTTGAAAATTTCTTTAATTCTTTTTTAAACCCTTCATTCCTAACAATGAAACTGCTTTCTTTTTAGCCCTTCAATTAAGTCTAATTTTTAAGCTGCCATCCAAGAAATATACAATTCCATAAATGCCTCGTTCGCTTTTATATTTTGCTGGCAACGGTCTGCAAGTATGAAATCTTGCCCTTCAAGCATCTTATTGACGAACTAATTTAGCCAGTCTGAAGGATGATCTTCTATTTAGTACACATGGCTGGGATTTGCATGACCTCAGTTTCTTTTCTACTTTGGCCTTAACTTCTTAACTGCAGGAAAATGAACCAAAGCCCTTGAGTTGTTTGTCACGAGGTAGGTCTTTATTCCTGTGGATGGGAAAGGAGAAGTAATTCCTCATTCAGCAGAGTCACTTTTGCACTGCACGTTTCTCATGTTCCTTCTTTTGGGGTGGAGGGATCTACAGATGGTGAGGAAGAAGTGCCAAGCAGAAAAAGAAAGCCTGTGATGCAGGGCCAGCTGAGTTGAACTTGTTCTTATTTAATGTCACATGCCTACGGTGTAAATGTTCATATTTGAGCTAGACACATTGGGCTCCTTTCATAGACAATGGAAAGAAACTAACACCCTGGGGTCAATTCATCTGATGTAACTGGAAGGTTTTGTTTAAAATGCCATAAATTATGTCCTAAAAATGTCTCTTTCTCTCGGTGGGCTACAAAGAGAATCGTGAGTAAGTATGTTAGATTAACTTGTTATCTATTTAAAACTAGATGTCTTAAACCCCTCCATCTATGTCTATACTGTCCTATAAAAATTCTGGCACTGGAATGCAGATACTTTTAAATTTTTGAGTGGCATGGCATGGGGTTTTTTTTCCTATAGAATAAAAACAATTTGTGAAACATCTCTCAGACACTGCTCATGAGCTAGCATGGTCTAGGGACTATTCTCAGTAAACAGTCTGGATGCATCCATCCAGTTTTGGAAAAGGAAAAAAAAAGTGTTATAGGTACAAACTCTTTTGTGCAAGTTTGTCCCAGGAGTAGAAAAATGTCCCAGTTCATTCCAAGATTTGGGTGGACACTTTGAACCTAGCTAGCACCAGACAACCACAAGGAATTTGGATAGAAAGCACACAAGCCATGCAGTTTCACATGCTTAATCCTGCTTTTACTATTCTTCGCCTCACAGCGAGCCCTCCACGAGGCTATGTGCTGCTACACATAACACATCTGCAAGGATATTTCCTCCCTCTATTCCCACTCAAAACAGAAGTCATGGCAATTCTTCCAAAAGATCAGGCTGCGTTTCCCGTATAACTGCCAGCATTTGGGGGTTTTAGTGTCATGGTTTCCAGGGAGTATGCTGAAATTTAGTGACCTGATGTGAACTTTTCCCTTTCTAAGAATCCCGTCTAACAATCTCTGTTTTGCTGTCAGCTGTGACAGACAAAACTCATCTCTTCTCTGTGGGCTGGGCATGGTGCTCCCAAACAATTCATGCAGATCCCGCAGGACAAGAGAATGCATTTCCTTTGAGCCACAACCAAAAGCATTTTCCAGAGCAGACTTAGTAGTGTTTAAAGGATTTATTTAGTTCTTTTCCCTTGAATAAATGAGCTTGGAGGGTTAGACTTTCTTGTGAAGAAGATTTTTAAAAAAAATAAAAACTGTAGTGCATTTTGGCAGATTATGTGGGTGGCGTATGAATCAATAAAGCTTCCAGCTATACAAAGCCTTTGGGTGCATTGAGATGTTTGTTTATTTTTTATTTATTCCAAACAGAGCTAAATCGGAATATTTTTTTTTATTTCTACCAAGAAATGAGGACGTAACCCTCCCCCTACCCTTCCCTGTTCCCTGCTGTGTTACAAGTGTACCTGTATGAAGCATTTATTTGTTGCAAATATTCATAAGGAAAAACTGTTGATGCTAATGATGGAAAAAGTATTCTTGGGATGCTTCCTCCATGTCTGCTCAGGCATAAGTGTATGTACTGGTGATTAGATACCTATGTACTTAGCTGAGTCTGCTGTTAGGCTACACACAGTCTGGTGGAGGCAATGGCAGAGCTGACAGAAGCCTTAACTGGTCCCGAGATCCATGGAGCCTTCTGGGTTGCTGGGTAATGCTGGTTTTGGATATTATGACCTAGTCCATGCTGTAAATTGTCTGTGGCAAGAGTAAATTAAGGGTGTGTTTTTCTCCATTTTTACACAAGCTTTTTAGTGTGCTTGTTGTGGCCAGAGCTGACTGCTTGCTCTGGCCTGCATGAAGTTGTCCTGGTGCTTCTGTGTTGAGGTTCTAAGTTCATGAAAGGTACCAAAAAGTGCCTATGCTAGACAAAATCCATCACAGAGGAAAAAAGCTGAGATACTAATTCTCACAATTTTCCCAGCTCTACTGAAGTCCATATTTGAAAGCAAATCTCCAAGTTTTAGTAATGAGAACTTAGTTCCCATCCAAGCTCCCACCTTTCACAAGAATGTCTAAGATTAGGAGAAAGAAAACAGAATAGCTATTGCTTCCCAAGACCTTTACAGCAGCCATTTCATTCTACAAAGACACATCCATGGAAAGGAATGCAGATAGGATCTATGCAGTAGATCAAAATGGTGAATATCTCACCTAGAAATAAGTTTAAGGCTTATGGCCATGTCAATGTTGAGCATTTACATCACAACAGCCTTCTAAAAAAGCCTGGAAATACCATGGTAACAACATTAAGATACTTTAAGAATCCCATCTTTCAACCAGAAATTACCCATTCTGCAATATTTTACATTCCTGTTAGCTCTGGGAATGCAAAATGGTTGGAGAGTTGATAAAGGAGCTTTTAGACAGAGCCACCAGAAAGCAATGTGGACATGTTTAGTCCCTGATGCTCAGCTTGGGCAGCAGCCATTACTAAATTGATGCTGCCCAAACTGAAAGAGTTGTTTATAGGACCCAAAAACAGACCAAGTGTATTACATTTACTTACTGTGCTATGATGGAAATTATACTAATTATCATAACGGTCCGCTTTAATTTTAAATATCCGAGTTGTCTATAATTTTGATACAATTGGAACTGGCTGGTGGAAACTAATCAATTTTATATGTAGAGATCAATGACGGTAGCAAATGTTTGGAAATGACACAATCCTTAAGTTTCATGAAACAGCAAAGTCCTAGATGGTTGTATGTGAAAGTGAGAATCATCTGAGCGATTCTGGAAGTCTATTATGCAACTGTCTGTATCTGGGTTGACTGTCTGGACTAACATCAAGCCAAAGAAGAGAAACAGGTTTAGGGCGCAATTTATCTCTTTAAAAAGTGTAAATTGGATCACATGAGTTGTACCCAAGTTGTACCTGGATTTTTGAAGAATGCTACATCAGCCTTACAACTTTTGGCTGTGTGGTTATGGCAAATTGACAGAAGGCTGAATGACTTAGAGGAAAAGAAATCTGGGGCACTGCAAGAAATGATGGAGATTTGTTAGGTGATTTTTTTCCTGTTATTAGCATTGAGGCTTTCTTTTTTGAAGAAAGCCTCAATGGAGATAATATCATCAAGAGCAGCTGGTAAGGGAGCCAGTCTACAATTTAGAGGTCAAATATGGGAAGCCAGATGTAGCTGTTTAGGTTTGAGTTCAGTTTTTAAGAGGTTTTAAGAGGGTGGATGCATTTAGACTGTGCCAGCCGACCTAGAGGCCAAGGAATGGTAGTAGCATTCAATATGCCAGCAAAGACATAGCATTTGTGCTTTTTATGGTGTGTATTTTTAGTTCCTCTTAAAAGTGGGACAAGCTCCAAGTTTGCTTAGGAACTTCTTTAATCTCAACTTTTTATTTCTTTGTCTTTGAGGTACACAGACATTTTTACACATCTGTCCCTAAGTAATTTGACCAACACCAAAAAATGGCAGGGAACAGGACAGTCAATTATGCCTACTATTTAACTACTACTGCTCTTCTAACCAAGGCTATCTTGTATTAGTCAATTTTTGTGTCCTTTGTTTCCATCTCTCCTCCCTCTGTTGCTCTAGCAGCCCTCTCAATACCTTCCCCTGCTTCTGTCAGCACAGAGCAGTACAGTGTTATTAATGTCTCCTCTCATTCCCAATCCTTCCTGCATCTCTTTCCTGTTGTTGCCTCCAGTGACATGCAATGACGATAATGGGATGCAGTGCCACTGGCATGCTACCCCAAAGCCCTGCAAGGACTAGTTCAGAGGTACAGAATTGCTTAAAAAGTCAGGAGCTTCTCTACCCACGGGGAGGAAAAAGCGATTGCTTGCTGCATTACGATCTGAATGCTCCTTGCCACCTCCTAGCAGAGCAGTTTAGAATCAAACTCCACTGGATGATAATTGTTTTAACTACCATTGTGGTTCTCTCTTTTATCTAGGGGCATGGTTGGGGGAGGATGGGTGAAGTTGTGCAACTGATGTCTGCCTAATTCACAGGGTATTTCTAATTGGTTGGGATAGATCTCCCTGCCCTCCCTTCTCTCCCTTCCCCACACTGAGTTGCAGTTTAATCCTTTACTTACAGCTTTTCCTAAGAAGTTTATGCTTTCTTTACACAGTCTGCTTAAAAATAAAGGTGACTAACATGATCATCTTCTGAACACAGCCAAGATTAGAAACTCATTCATTTTCTTACCATAAAGAAGGGATGTTAAAAAAAACAATAAACCATGATGATGTACGGTTTTTATAATATAGAGCATTGCAATAAATGTAGGTCAGCTGACAAAGTCTTTGCAAGGGAAAGTTTAGTGATAGGAATGACCATGTCAGCTTCACTGTGTTGTAATCAGATTTCCTACTTTAGATATTTACAAAGACAATTCAGGTAACCTATAAATTTAGACTCAGTTAAAGGAAGGGTGTACTATCTCTGAAGAACAAGCTAGAGCCCTTAAATGAGTTGTAAATTATTTTCTACTGGGATGGTAGAAACCTCAGTTCTCCCTCTGGGAGCCACCTAGACCTAGTTGGCAGGCAGCATGAGGGACTACAGCATGTCTCAATGGGAGCCTGACTTGCTGTTGAACTGGGAGCCTCAGCTATATGCAGCTGAGAAGATGTTCTGACGTGATCCCAGAGCCGTGCATCTATACCTTTTCCTTTTTAGTCTCCATCTTAAGGTAAAATCAGATTTCCTTCGCACAGGGGATGGAAGGGTTGGACTCCTTCACTATTCTGTGTGTGATATTCTCTGCCTTTGGAAGCCATCAATAAACTGTTTCAACTGAGTTACTAGGCACTAATGAGCATGATAAATTTCCCCGCATTAAGGTTACTAATTGTATCAATGAATGTACTCTACCGATGAGACCAACAATTTTCACCCCATAACCAATTTTAGTTTCATTCTGATGCATTTAGTCTTATGCAGAATTCACATTTTTTCAGTGACGTATACTCAGACATGAGCTCTGAATTTTACTTTCCTGAAAAACCCTAAAAGCATTTTAAAACTGCAGTGTTTCCACTACCACTTTGGCTCTGTACCAGTTTTGTACCAGTGAGAAGTCCTTTTGGACTGATAATCTATTCATCATGTCCTGCAGCATTATTCCTTGCTTCTCTGAAGAGTTCATCTAATCTAGTGGTGCTGTTGTCAAATAATTATGTTGAACATTGTCTGCTGATGCTTACAGATTCATTCAGATTATGGAGTTTGTTGCATTTCTTCTGTATTTTCAAAAACGTAAGTCATTGTCTTGAATTCTGTTCACTGAATATATGTAACACTCCTTACGCTGTTCTTGCAAAATTGTGGCTTAGATCTGAAATAGAATAAGCAACAGAGTTCACTTTTCCTGTAGACTTCAGATTTTTCATCAAGTCAATGATACAAAAAGACAGGTCGCTAGAGGAAGTCAAGAGTTTCCTTAAAGTCAAGAGTTTCTTATAAATCATTATAAGTAGACAAATTTTATTTTGTCAAAATTAATTTTGTCAGGTAATGTATGCACCTGTTCTTACAGAAGCAGCAGAAGCGGTTTCTTGTATCAGGGAAAGAATTGCTGATCACCCACTTTGAAAGATCTTTTGGCTTGGTGCTTGGGGCACTCATCTGTGATGTGAAAAAAATGCAGTAAAAATCCCTAGTCTGCATGAAAGACAGCACTAACTTGAATCTTAATCTCTTCCACCATAGCTATCCGGGGCTCACTCTGTTTATACACTTTATTAGTTAGCAAAAAAATGATTTTTTTTTTCTTAAGGGCTAATGCTAACTATTCCAATAGCCTGAGGGATTTTATTTATTTTCTTCCAGGATCCTATCACAGTGTGATTTCTTCACCATTTTTTGGCAGGTAGGCAAGCAGCCAGAATAACTATGACTGATTCAGATGAAAAAATAAATACATCCTCTTTTAGACTTTAGATTCTTACGTTCTTTTTTTTGCTATCTGATTCCAAATCTTATTTTGTATCATCTCCTGGTTTTCAGTGGAGTCTAGTAATCACACTACAGTTTCTCAGCTGGCCTCTGTTCCTGAGAGCTTGGCTACATGAACAAGTTACTGGTCAGAAATGCAGGCTGGAGATTTGGGACAGCTTTAGCTACTCTGTGGTTTCTGTGCTATTTAAGGCAGCTCAGCCCTCTGTGAACATCACTGAGCTTACCTTGCTTGGGAAGTTACTCTTCTCTTAATGCACAGAATGATTTAAGGACACCAAATCCTTCACCAACCAAAGAAGGTATCTTACAACTAAAAATTAATAACAAAGAAACTTTTGGCAAAAGACTTAAATGTAAAACCTAAAGGCTAGTCATGAATACTGGGTCAGATGAGGGCAGTGTGATCTGAGGCTGCCAACGCAATGTCCTCACATATTTAAGCAGAGGAGCAATTCTTCAATAGTAAGCTCTGCTGCAACTTAGTGGGAGTACCTCATCTATCTGGGTACTTCTTTATGACTGAAAAAAAAAAAAGAACAAATGCATTTGGAGAAGAGTGGGGACTTGTGAGGGATCAGTTTAAAAGAAGGGATTAAAAGCACTGCATACAGCCCTGAGGGGAAGCAATAGTCTACAGACATTGGAAGATTGCAAGCATTAAAGACTGAAAACAAACATGTGAGGGTTTAGTTAGATCCCCTTTTCCCATGTGAAATTGTGGATGAATTTCTAGATAAACTTGTTTAGAGGGTTAGCTATTTGCTTATAGTAGTATTGTGAACAACAGTGTGGGGGAATTTAAAAAATGCTAGCATGGTGCCTAGAAAAATAAGCGTGAATTGACTGTAGGAAGTAACTTTATACAGGCTTGGAGATAGTTTAACATAATCAGTTTTTTCCATCCATAACTCAGAGGATATTGTTCATTATTAAAAGCAGATACTTCTGGCCACTTGGCTATTAGTCTCTTGCAGCTATTAGAATATGAATGGTAGGTGTTAAAATCAGCCACAGGAGGGCTCTTGTTATTTCCCTGCAAGCCTTTAAACATATTGAGGATAATAAAGGAAGAAACCTATTCAAGCAAGTATAGACAGAGGCTAAAAAGATCAAGTCAATCTGTGCTCTAGTTCCTGTCAGTATGTACAGGAAAGGAACGCTCTGAATCATGAATAGTTCACTGTGCACTTTATTTCATCTGCTTGTAGAAGCAAGAGTGATTTCCCCTTCTGTGATTTTAGCTAGATGCCATGTTTCTCCAAAAATAGGGCACGGTTCAGTGTATACGGTAGACATCTGGGTATGAGGACTGAGATAAAGATGAAGTTTCCATGGCAGGGCTAATCATCTACTCCAGGTTTTCCAGACATCTAAATCTGGTGCAGTCCTACTCATTTTTTCTCATTTTTGCTTCTACTATCTTCATTGTGACTTGAGGCCCATCAGTCAGTGCTACAGCAATTCAGCTGAACTCCCAAAGCAACAGGCTGAATTCGCACAGCGGCACGTCCGTGCATGCGGTCTAGGACACTTTGGACGCTCATGTGGGTGTCTGATCAGAAACAGTCACGAGGCACAAGTGAAAGCCTTGTGGGGACTGAATAAGAGCTCAATATTGTTAGACCAGTTGTGAAACAGGGTCTGCTCCAAAGGAACAAACATCCACGTTGGAGCTGACTCAATCCATATCTTGCTTTCTTCCATCCCTCAGGAAAAGAAACTTTTACCCTATGCTAGATTTACAGGTGCTAAACAAGGACCTCCCAACAGTCAGTTGATCTACAGGCTTTCTTTTTTGCCTCAGGGATACCCAGCCTCTCTTTCCAATTACCAACTGTACAGACATCATGCAACTTTATCTTCTTTTCCCTTAGAACATCCCTATCACAACTTGTTGCTCTTCCAGAAGACTCTATTTTTTGCAGGCCCCTCAAAATCATTCCTGTCCAAGTATAACAATCAAAACACTTTCTTCATGCTCAAGGAGAGTCTTCTGAAACTTGCTGCTTGTTGTCTAATTTACTCCAGGTTTCCAGATGAAGCATTTGGGGATAGAGTGGGTGTGAGAGAATTAGCAGCTTCTCACCCTGATCTAGAGGAAAGATTTGACACCCCTTCCTGTTTTTATATGTAGTTCATAATATATGGGTAGTGGACCCAGCTTAAGAAAATAATTAAAATTTTGCAGAAATTGGTTTCTTTTTCCCTATGGCATTACACGCACCAAAAGAAAAAAAAAAAGAAAAAAGGTAAAAGCAGAACAAGAGCTATCTGCTGTTCAAGGCCTCCACACTAGTGTTAGAAAATTCTTTCAAAATACAGCTCTGAATGAAACAGTATCGAGACTTTATCTCTGATCTGTTCTTCCTCAGCTGAAGCATTAAGTTTTCTTCCACGCAGTGGAAAGAGGCAGCTCAACTCCCATAAGAGTTGTTGCTCTGGAAGTCACCACCCATTAGCACTCTTAAAATGTCCTCTCTATACTGATATGTAAGGAAATTCAAATGACTAAATTCATAAATGTGGCACCTCAATTAAATACTTAATAAATAGATGAATAAATAAATAGATTGAAAATACCATATGTTTTACTTGGGTCCCTCAATCTGCCCTTTGGGTGATCAAACCACCAAGCTATTGGCTACTTTGATATGGTTTGAGACATAGGAAGACAACAATTTATTTACACCTGAGAATGTTTTGGTTTGTTTTGTTTTTCCCAGAAGTTCTGTCTTTCTCTATCTTGGCTAACATCTTCTTTTGCAAAGCTCATTTTTGGCAACATTTTTCCAAGGAAAAAGTATTTCATCTGGTAATGCACGATCAGCTCTTTGGGACACAAACAGTTCTTGTTTTCCTACTGAGTCCTTCTTAGAGCACTAAATGCCATTTGTTCTGGAGTACCCACATTTTTAGAGGCACTCACCCCTTTAGGTGTTGAGCTTCAAAGGGGAAATCCATCCACAGGTGCCAATGTGAGAGATGTGAATAGTGTGAGATGCTGTGTTGTTTGTACATCTGCACCTGGCCTGTTTTGAAAACCATCTCCACCACTGCTGCCTCTGGCACTTATCCCCTTTCCTGGCCCACAATGTTTTTTTACAACCCCCAGAGGCCCAACATATCTGGCCATCAGGACAGCAAGCCACCAAGCAGCAATGAACTGCAACCATGTGCAGAGAATTCCTTCAGAGTCCTTCCCCCTCCCTGCACCAGTTTCTCTCCTGAATGTTTGCTCTTTCATACTTCATTGGAGAATTGTGTTATCTCCACAAGATGTGGCTGGGCTTAGCGCGAGAATGTCTGCAGCAGCATGCTGCCCTCCTCCCGGAGACACCGCAATGGGACAAGTTGTCTACTTGATAGGAATAGGGGCTCCTCTTGAGTACAAGAAATGTAAATAAATAAATAAATAAAAGAGAGAGAGAAGGGAAGAGTGGGGGAGAGAAGGGAAAAAAGAGACAGCAACTTTTTTTCCCCCCTTCTTCTCCTCTGAAGGAAGCAGCAATGTCTCCTTGCAGAACGACAACCCTCAGGATACAGCAGTTGTCTTCAAATCTGTGACCATAAAAAATCATTATCTCTGTGAAATACAGCAATTTGGGAGATAATCAAACAGTGACCAGGGGGCAGAGCTGCCAATCTGAAGGATTATGCTCTGTGCACGCTTGATTCTGTCTGACCTTCCTCCGAGCCAGCTGTCAGCTTGGCGAAAACGCACACGGATCGACTCAGGGCACATTCATTAGACTGTCTTCAGTGAAGAAGTCATTTGCATAAAACCCCAGCTTTCTTAATTAGTACTTCATTTTTCCCTTGACTTATTTTGTGGCTAAGTTCACTCTCTTCTTTTTTTTTTTCCACTTGCCAAAAAATAAAATGGGGGAGGAGATTTCTTCTTTTTTTTTTTTTTTTTTAATGTGGGGGCAGGAGGGAATACGACTTGCAAATTAACTCAGTGATAATTAGCCTATTAACATTTTCAGAGATGTAGGAGTTTTCCAAATGTTAAAAAAAAAAAAAAAAGATTCAGAACGGAGAAAAAGTGTGTGGGAGAATACGTAGTTGAAATTTATTATCTAAACTTCTCAATATTGAAGTGTTGGGAAAGAAAGACTGTACAGTCCATGTGTTGGTAAATCTCTCTTCTTCTTTTACAATGATACATACTCTTTACTCATTCTCAAAGGAAAATGCTGCCTTATCGTCCCCATGGACAAGCAATGGAACTTTTTATTGTTAGAAATATAAAAATATATTTTTCTGCTCCTGCAGTTAATATTGGGTGAACTGTTTGGATTAGGAAGAAGTTAACCACATACTGCAGTTTTACCCAGACTTTTCTTGTATATACCAATAATGATTTTCACATCCCCTAAAAGCTTCAAAACCATAGTTGTGTCAAAATAAACTGCAAATTATTGTATGAGTATAAAGTATTCACTTAAGATGCACTGCGCTTTACTGATTTAAAATTGTTATGTGATTGCTAGGAACAAACAAGCCACAGGAATGATTGCCTTGTGTTGCAAAGAGTGTTCAGAGTAAAGAGAGATGCCAAATTAGTGCAGACATCATCAAATTTGTTCTTTAGTTCAAAGTGGATGTTAATGATGCTTGTTCTCTGTTTGATATTCTACTCTTGCCTGATGTAGGAAGGTATTTCAGAGTGCTCCTAAGTTTAATCACAAACTAGTCCAACTTACTCCTCAGTACCACTATCAGAGCATAATTATTGTACAAGGACAGGGAAATCTGAAGTCCAAGCAACATCCTTGTCACTGATGGATCAGAAACTAACAGAGATAAAAGGCATATGCATCCTGCAAAGCTGTTTTTGTGGCAGCATTCTGTTTAAAATCGTGCAAAAAGCAGTAAAGCTTGTTGCCATCTTTTGTAAATTCCTCACCATCATGCAAGACAGCTAAAAAGTATCTAGGGACATCTCTGTTCTTAGATAAATATTGCAACTCTTCCTCCAGTTTTACAGTTCTTCTCCAATACACGACTTAAACAGAGTTTCAGTATAGGAAAAGTGTCTCCAAATCAGGATATTGAACATCTCTAAATTTGAAGAATCAGGACTAACCTTTAGAAGGCAGACTATTAAAGGTAACTGTTAGTGAAATTAATAGTGCCAGGACCTATTCTTTGATCCTGAGGGCAATGGGCTCAGACTGGTTGTGTGCATACCACTAAATAGCCTCAGCCTCCAAACCAGTGTGAATGCATCCTAATTGCCTAAAAGGAATTGTCCTTGGCCCACACTAAGACCCCAAATATGCATTGAAATCATTTGGGAGAACACTAGTTGTTCTGGAACAAAACCACACTGAAGACTGCTCTGGATGTATAACAGTATGAACAGCCACACTTTAGTGCCTGTGTCCATTCCCAGCAGTGTTTTGTTCACTTGCACAGATGTACCCTCAGGTATTTGCATTTGGGAATTAAAACTAGTTTTGAGGTCTCTTTCAAATTTTGTTCACTGGGGTGTTGCAAGAAATGTACTTAAGGAGTTACCTTGAAAACCCGTATATGTGTGTGATCAATACCATTACCAAAAAGGCAAATCAATGAAATATTCTGAAGACTATGCATATAGACCTTTTATAGACAGAATGAATGCAACAGCATGTGAAGTTCTTGATTTTGTGAGTTATAGATTGGTTTGGATTAATTAACAGCAGTGAACTGCTTCTGAATTTCAGCTGCTGTGGCCTGCTCCAAAGGACTTCCACATTTCTGAACCCACATTTTCTTTCTCTCGTGATCTATAACAACAGTATTTCAAATGTGCCAAGAACAGCTGTAGCTATGGAAGACTAATGCAAACAGCACAGAAGTCAATAGAAAGATTGCAAAGTTACTTCAGCTATTTTTATACCAAGTTTCTCCCAATCAAATTTGGAAGTTTATGGGGACCTGTCAGAAAAAGTCTAATCTTGAAAGATTTTTATTGTGTATGTGTAGATTAAAGATACGCAGCTCACTGCTAGGAAAAATCTCTAAAAAATGTCTACAGAGTTTCATTCTCATAGGAAAAAAAAAAATCTTCTGGAGAAGAGCTGGATTTTGGAGCTGACCAATATGTAGTTCCTCTGTGAATTAGAATCATAGAATCATAGAATGGTTTCAGTTGGAAGGGACTTTAAAGATCATCTAGTTCCAACCCCCCTGCCATGGGCAGGGACACCTTCCACTAGACCAGGTTGCTCAAAGCACCATCCAACCTGGCCTTGAACACTGCCAGGGAAGGGGCAGCCACAGCTTCTCTGGGCAACCTGGGCCAGTGTCTCACTACCTTCACAGTCAAGAATTTCTTCCTAATATCTAATCTAAATTTACCCTCTTTCAGTTTAAAACCGTTCCCCTTCATCCTATCACTACTTGCCCTTGTAAAAAGTCCCTCTCCAGCTTTCCTGTAGCCCCTTCAGGTACTGGAAGGCTGCTAGAAGGTCTCCCCAGAGCCTTCTCTTCTCCAGGCTGAACAGCCTCAACTCTCTCAGCCTGTCTTCATAGGAGAGGTGCTCCAGCCCTCTGATCATCTTCATGGCCCTCCTCTTTTTTTTTCTTTTATCCTCAGTAGGTTTTGGATATATCCAATACACTCTCAGCCTCCCAGCATTTTAAATCTACTGTCTGTAGCCTTTGATGAACTCCTGTAACCCTCTGTTACTGTGGGAAAATTTACTAGATTGCAAAAGATGAAAATTTATTCCATTATTAGACCAAAATATTCAGCAGTAATTCCCAATTTTGTTACTAGGAACAGTCTAAAGTCTAGTTATAACCTTTTCACACTACTTTTATGCCTTCTCAGTGCCACCGCACTCAGCAGACCTGTTCATTCAGCTCTCAGCCTTCATACCCCAATTCCAAGACTTCTGGCACAGACCCCTATAGGTGCTCCACTGATGTTATTTGGAGCTCTTTCCTTATTCTGTTCCCCTCTGAGTTACAGTTACAATTCAGAAAGGTCACGTTCTTAGATGTAAATAAAATATTGTTCCTATGACACATTCATATAAGTCCAAGAGCAGTCATCAATCACTGCTAGTTGATTCAATACAGTAAAAGCTATTTTAGGTCCTTATCAAAGAACTCATTTTATATTTTCACTCTAGGTGAAGGTCATCTTACCTAACTTTTCCAATACCAAAATTAGACATTTAGTCTGAGCTAGTTGACTATGCCTCTGCTACAGTTGGAAGGAGATAGATAGGTCAAGTCAGAAATCAATTCCAACTAAAAGAGACACCAATCTTATGATGGGGTCAATTATTCTCCCTGGGATCTAGTGTCTTCTTGCTGACCATTGGGGTATGTCTTGATAGCTAGCTTAGTCAAGGAACATTATTTTTAGAAAGCTACAGTTCAATGAGCTGGGTCAAGGGATTAATTGTTATATTACACAGTACAGATAACAGCCTTGAAAGCTTTCTTGTCATTGTAGTAATTTCATTTTAGTGTAATAATAATAATTTTACAGGTATAATGTCATGGAGCAGTTTCCAAACTCATTTTCTGTCATCCTTGTTTTGTCTCAGAGCATTGGGAATCTTAGAAAAGTGATTGTCCTTGAAGAATACTTATTTTCTGTAGGCACTTACCTGAGATAGTCCATTTTATCCATTTTGACTCATGTCTACCCTAGCTAACAAGTCAGGTGTGCCATCTGAGCTGCTGGTATAGGTTCCTTGATTAGGGAATGGGGAGACACATGAATACCTGGAGAATAATTAATCCCACCTACAAGAAGTGATTAAGACGTCAGTTTAAATGCTTCTCTGGATGTGTCTGTCTGACTGCAGGAGACTAGATATCTAACTAATACTTAGGCTCCTAATTTTTAATAGCTAAACTGGAATAGAGTTGGTTGATTACTCCTGTGTATCTTGTACAGCAACACTGAATTTATTAGGATTTCCATAAAATAAAAAAGTATTGCAGCCTTCAATGACTTTATAATGGGTGCTAGCAGTTGATGGTTTCTCAAATCCATTGAGTTCTGGGTGCCCAGAACATACTGAATGTTTTCTGGTGTTCTGCTTCTTCCACTACTGCTTCTTTGTATGACACCTAATTACCTTCTCTTGCATTATTCTGAGATTGTAAGGTCTTTGGGACAAATGACATCTCAATTCTGGATGAAAACTCGGTAGAACACTGTTCAGAAATCTCCACAGCTGACTCCAGTGAGAAAACATATTACAATGCTACATGGAGGTCCTTGTGGAGAGAAGTATAGCTGCATCAGAATGCTGCTGTTTCAGCTAGCAAACCTTGTGTCCAATTATAACATGTTATTGGTGAGCTCTAGTTAGGGCTGCCACTTTTGACATTAAAAAAAAACAAAACTAAACCCCACAAAGTCCATAATAAAATCCATAAGGCTTTTCTTTACCATCTCTTCTTCATTCTCTCTCTCTTTTTAACTACTGAAATTTAACCTAAATTTCCCTGCTGCAGCTTAAATCCACTACATCTTGCTCTGTCCTAGTTGGCTAATGAGAATAATTATCAAACTATTTTTCAATGTGAATTATCTACTCAGGCTAAAATAAAACCACCAATCTCATTTTCAGTGAAAATCCTGAGTCTGGCCAACAATTGCAATCCCTGAAGTAAAATAACAGGGTTTTATTTACTAAAGTCTTCAGTCTATTCATTGGTTTTTATTGGCATTGAAATAACATTTGGGCAAGATTATATTGCATATCTTTTTTTTTTTAATATGACTGTTTAAAAGCTCACAATTAAAAAGCCTCTGTTAATACTCTGATATTGCCACTAGGATCAAAAAGGGATTAGTGCCAGCATTCTGGGCTAGTAAAGCATGCAAATACTACTGAATGCACACTCACTGGAATGCTCTTTTCCAGAAAAAAAGGGGGCATGGAAATGGGATTCTTTCCAAGATGCTCCAAGCATCAGCCAAAGGACCGGATCTTTGTGCTGCCTTGGCACAGGGAATCTCTCAGCTGGTGTAAAACTAGTGTACCTGGCTCTTAAGTCAGCTTTTCCCTTAATATAGCTTGAAAATCAGCTGCACTAATGCTTATCCGGGATGTGATTCCTGGAACCACAATCAGCCTCGTAAAATACAGCACTTCCTACACTCCTCTGAGTTACTCTTTGCAAGGGCCAATAAAGACATGGCTTGATGCTTGCAGAGATATGCTGTATTAGGATACAATATCTTACTGTGATGGAGAATAAATGCGTACAAATAAAAAAAAAAAGATATAAATAAAATATTGTCATAAACTATTCACAATAGTCGATCAAATCTTCCTGGAGAGGAGGGAGCAACAGGCCCAAAAATCACCAGGGATGAAAAAAATGCAAGAAAACAGCTGTGGTATGCAAAATGAAGACATGATTCCCTTAGAACAACTGCCTTGATTCCATCAGTTCAGATACTTAACGGAGCTTGCATTGTAAGGGATGAACATGTAAAACTATGTTGAGCCAAATTGGTTGTCCAGCATCATAAAAGGTTTGCAGTCAAGGCATGGATGCAGAGGAAATCTGGGGGTAATTCTCACCATTGCCACAGGAATCCCATGTAATTTTGGCATTACCTGAGCTCAGTGTGCCTCAGCATCGGCTCTAGACAACACTATCCCTTTGTTCAGACAGCTCATAAACTTTCCAAGGATAGCGTCTTACCATGTGTTCGCACCATCTCTGTGTTGAATGGTTCCTGAGCTCACCTGGAACCTTGGTAGTACGAATACCTCTGGAAATAAAAATGATAGCAGATGGAGGGACTCTCCTTATAGCATTTACATATTCATTGCTAATCACAGAAGTGCAATAGCAACACAGGTTAACGGTAGTGTGAGTTGACATCCCTCCAATGTAGTCCTGCATCTAATCCATGTAAGTGGATAATCTTCTGGTGCTTGCTATGGGAATTACACCACAGGCATAAGAAGCACCATTTAGTTGTCTAAGTGTAGGTGCCACCTCAGCAAGCAAGGTTGTGTAAAACAACACCAGAAGACCTATGGAGACTCACACCTCTCTGGAGTAGCAACCGGAGGCCAAACAGGATATCTCATGGTATCCAAAATAACGCTAGATGCCTCCATTAAGGTGTCTGAATGCCTCTCACATTTTCAGCTCAAGAAGTTTTACATCTGCCTGTTCCTAGTATCATCTCTTGGCCCAATGCTGAAAAAATTAAAAACAGGTTTGGCAGCATGACTATATTTTTTCCTGCATCCTGATTTTACCTATTGCTGAGGTTTTTTAGCAAAATAAACTAAAATGAAAATGTCTGTTCTGAATAATTTAAAACCTATAATTTGACTGATCTTTATTATGAAATGTCTTGTTTAAGTTTCTATTAATTTTACATGGAAAAAAGTTAAAATCATACATCTTAACATTATCAAAATAAAGTCCGAATTTTTGACATTTTAATTAATCTTTTTAAAATATAACCTTATTCTGAGGAAGAAAATATCATTTTTACCATTCTGTAATTTTTCAAAATTGTAAAATGAAAAGAGTGCTGAAGTGTATATCTATCTTTCCCCAGTTATGCTGCTAGTCCTGCTGCTGCTTTTACAGAAGGCATAATTAGAGAGACAGGAAAGATTTGAACATAGCAGGAGACTTCACAGAGATTTCTTGGTGTTCAGGACCTGGACAATCACGACTGTAAACACTTATAGTTTACCAGCTGAAATACTTGGTAAAAGAGCATAACATTGAGCAGAAATAAAATGCAGCTCTCTAAAAGAGTGGATGGTAGCAGACCAAAGTTTTCATTTATACAGTGACTCTGAATTCACTGGGTTGTTTGATGGAGAATGTAATCTTCAGTGGCAACACTGAAACTGCTTTTCCCTGGATTAAAAAAGACACCAAATATAATCTTAAATTAACAGACATACTTTAATTTCAGTTCCAAGATAAAAATAAAAGCAATTAATACAAGTTTTTGTCACCTCAATGTAAATGAGAAAGACCCCAGGAAGCTCAATGTAATTAATCCAGATTTTCACCAATATAAATCAAACCAGGATGTTAGTCATTTACTGTATGACTAGCATAGTCACAGAACAGAATTAAAATGCAACTTTGAATTACTTCATTTGCCTAGAAATATTTATCAATGCTGAGTGTCATCTCATCTGCAAGACTCAGAAACAAAAGGTTTATATCAAGTCCAGAACTTCACTGTACTAAGAGCTGTTCCTACCATAGAAAAGGCCAGATCCTGTCCTATTTGCAGCCTGAATAAATGACTCGGATAAAAATCAGGGATAAGGAAATTATATTGTCCCCTTTTTTAAAGATCACAGAATGAGGCACACAGCAATTAAGTGTTGCAGCCAAGGTCACATTGTGATTTGCAGTCCATAGCACATCTAGGTTTTGAACCCATGTTTCAAACTCCACAACCAAAGTAATATTTTTTTATTATTTTTTTTTACAAAGCAAAACATTTGTGATGGATTTTTTTTATGGTTAGCATATGATGTGGCAAATGCAATTTTAAAAATTATATAGCTTAACAATTCTCTGTTTACTTAATTTATCGTGTTGTTTTCATTTAGAGTGATGAGGCTTTTTTGGGGGGGGGCAGGGTGGGCTTTTTGCTTACGTATCAAATTGCAATCTTACAGAAGTCCAAATAAAATAAAATAAAATAAAATTGCTACCTAAATACCATTACCTAAAATTTTGAAACATTAAGACTTCAAAAGGGTTAATTAATTACATTAGCTGTGTCATTATCCTGGCAACATTCTGCCGGAGGGTGTATAGATCTATTCAGCTGCTGAGTTTGAAAGAGCTGTGTCCTTCTCTCACAGAAGAAAATTCATCAGACATTAAAAACATAGTCATTAGCAGAACATATTGTTTTCTCTTCACCAGATTGGAGAACATCAGATGGAATGATCAAAACAAATATTAAATAAATACTTTTTTAAAAAATATGGAACCCAAAATTCATTATGCCAGAACAGATTTTTTCCATGATAAATTGAAACTTCTTAATATTTATTGAATGTGGAGAACCAAACTCTCCACAGTCTCACATCTTTGTAGTCAAAAACAGGTGTAAAATGCTCCTGTATTAGAATGATAAAATGATACTATCACTTTTAATAGGTCTAAATAACTGTATAAGATACATCTAGTATAAATACAGAAAAATTGGTAAAATAAAGAAAGGACAACAAAGGTACTTAAAGGTGTGAAATGGGCTCCATGTAAGGGGAGATAAAATAAAACTCTTCAGCCTGGAAAAACTAATTGTTTTAGGATGTGACAGAAGTCTATGAAATCATGATAATCATGGAGGAGGTGAAGAAAGAACAACTATTTGCTATTTCTTTTAATACAAAATCCAGGAGGTATCAAATAAAATTATCTAAAGGTGGGCTCAAAATAATTAAAGGATAGTACTTTTTCATGAGCACACAATTAAACTATGAAACTCATTGCCACAGGATGTTGTGAGTGTCATAAGTTTTCACAGGTTCAAAAAGCAATTAGATACAAACATGGAAGAAAAACCCTTCATAGACTACGATAGACAAAGAAATATCCCCTAGGTCAGGAAATTGCATAGCCAGAAATTGGAGGAAGCTGGAAAGCTAAAATGTGGGAACATCAATGTCTATTTTCCTTTTTATGAGCCTTCCCAACAGGCAGCCATTACTAGCCATATCTGGAGACCAAAACTCTGTCTATGTTGTCTGTACTCTTACTGAATACATCTTCTTTTACAAACCAGTTGAGAAATAGTCTTAAAATTTTAGCCCTAGAGTAAGAGGAAATATTTTTTAAGTTATAAACTTATCTTATGTTTTCATGTGGTGCTGTAGATCTAGTACAAACCCCTGTGGGCTCATCCTTTCTGCAGTGCTAGACACCACTGTTCTGGAGCACATGATGAGGAACACATGAGATGCGTGTGATAATTTGGGAAGATCTTTCCTGTCAGAAGAACTTGGAACTGCAGCCACCAGAAGTGGTCCTGTTGGAAACTCATCTCCACCATCTAGAAAAGCCAAAATGAGGGTTGCATATCCATTGTGTTGTGCACCCGTCACTGTGCACTTCTGTTATATGTTTCTTAAAGAAAAAAAAATAGATCTTTCATTTATGAGGTGTCAGGGACTTGGCACACAAGTGCCTAGAGTGAAGTAACAATAATACTAATAGTTAAAAATGCTTTCCACCTAGATAGGCACAATGGTAAAGAACAAACTTCCACGAGCATCTTCCATTCTGCCATAGATGTAGAAACACAAGGCACAGTAGGCAAATAAAAATTTTCAAAAGTATATAAATCAAACAAATTTGAGTAACATTTATTATATTGGCAAAAGGAATTGTCTTGTCACCTGAGCCATTCCCTGACAAAGTTCATAGCTCTGTACACTGCCTCAAAAAGTGATCACAATTTTTATAAGAGAACCAAAACAGATGCGTTTTCCCAAATATTAGGCAGAGAGTCGACTTTAAATGTGGGAATGGTTCTCTTGCAATTCTCAGAAATTATACCATAAAAGCTGAACATATGTACGAGATTTTTTACTTGTTTTTAATTTTCCTGTTGTTATTTAGAAATCTAAATAGAAATTTCTAATATTACAGTGATATAAACTGAGTGAGTATAAATAAGAAATCTAGAAATCATAAGAAACTAATTTCATTCTTTATAGAAAGAAAAGTCTGAGGATAAAAAAATGAAACCCAGCAACAACTCTGACTTCCAAAGCTATTAAAAAGGGAAAATCTCATAAACAGTTAATTTTGGAGTGGTAGTTGCTAAAAAGGAATTTAGGAGGACCCACCACCAGCTCACATACAAAATGGTGTATAGTAAATAAGCAGAAATGCTTATAAAGCAGATCTATAGACAGACAGTATTAAATACACTAAGAATGTATACATCTCTGTTCTCACACAGCAAATCTCTACATGATCCCAGGCACAAAATTTGAAAACTCCGTGCTTACTGATAATATATTTTTACACAGAGAGCGAAAGGGCAAATGGGAATTCTGGCAATGAGCTCAGAGCCAGGACAGGAGAGCAAAACTATTACATCTACCCAGATGTTTTGGACAAAGCATTCAGGTTCCCTAAGGACTCTGTTAACTCCATGCAATGCCTACACCTCTCAGGATCTGTCAATGAACACCACTGTGTAAGAGGCCTTTTTTTTTCCCCTGTACTGGGCTTTTCAGTTCCAAAAAGCATGGCCATCTCTTGTTAGGAAATGGGGCGGCTATGGGAGGTCATTAACACTGACAAATGCATTGTAATATTTCTGGAATCTTGCTCGATTCTAGAAGAGAAATAGAAAGTATCCATAGAGTCCTGCACCTTGGGTGGAATAACCCCATGCACCGGTACAGGCTGGGGGCTGATCTACTGGAGAGCAGCTCTGTAGAGAAGGACCTTGGTGTTCTGGTGGACAATAAGTTCACCATGAGCCAACAATGTGCCCTTGTGGCCAGGAAGGCCAGTGGTGTCCTCGGGTGCATTAGGAAGAGTATGGCCAACAGGTCAAGGGAGGTTATCCTGCCCCTCTACACGGTCCTGGTGAGGCCACACCTGGAGTAACTGTGTGCAGTTCTGGGCCCCCCAGTTCAAGAAAGATAAGGAATTACTGGAGAGAATCCAGCGAAGGGCTACAAAAATGATCAAAGGACTGGAGCATCTCTCTTATGAGGAGAGGCTGAGGGAGCTGGGTCTGTTCAGTTTGGAGAAGAGAAGACTGAGAGGGGATCTTATCAACACTTACAAATACCTTAAGGGTGGGTGTTGAGAGGAGGGGACCAGACTCTTCTCAGTGGTGCCCAGTGACAGGACAAGGGGCAATGGGCACAAGCTGAAACATGGGAAGTTCCATCTGAATATGAGGAGGAACTTCTTTACTTTGAGGGTGCCAGAGCCCTGGCACAGGCTGCCCAGGGAGGTTGGGGAGTCTCCTTCTCTGGAGATATTCAAAACCCGCCTGGATGCAACCCTGTGCAAACTGCTCTAGGTGAACCTGCTTTGGCAGGGGGTTGGACTAGATGATCTCCAGAGGTCCCTTCCAACGCTTAACCATTCTGTGATTCTGATTCATACTTTCTATTTTTGTTGTCTCCTGATTCATCCTAAAAAACTCTTCTTGTTGGAAAGCTTTTTTTTTTTTAATTTATCATTGAATAAGAAAATTGTGACATGAGCTGAAATCTCTGAATCCACCTTAAAATGTCAGTGAGGGAATTTGCTGGTTCATCCCATCACTTCATACTTGAATTATGCAGCCTGTGTTGATTTACAAAGGTCTTTTGGTCACTGACAAGCACTCAAGACTCAGGTCAGGTGCCTCATGGAGACACCAAGTGTAACTTGAGATGCCAAAGGTATCCCAAACATCTGCAGGGGCCAGCTAGATCTAACTCAGGACTTTTGGGAGACCTTA
Source organism: Nyctibius grandis (assembly GCF_013368605.1). Taxonomy (NCBI): domain Eukaryota; kingdom Metazoa; phylum Chordata; class Aves; order Nyctibiiformes; family Nyctibiidae; genus Nyctibius; species Nyctibius grandis. The sequence continues at coordinate 128,843,419 of NC_090658.1, read as the reverse complement.
CCACCTCTGGAGCAGTGGTTGGGAGTTGCTGCATATCAAATGGCATTGTAAACTGAACTGAGTGCTTTGAGAGGTTTACAGACAGATGCCTAATTCCCCTTGATAGTCAGAAAACATTAGGCACATATTTTCTTCTAGATGTTTTCAAGGACATTCAGCTAGTTGTATAGCTTTTGTGCCAGATCTCCACGCAGCATGAATTGCACTTTTGGTTCACAGGCTTGATGGTTGAAAGGTATGACAACAGAAATTTATAAATATTTTCCTATAGCAAATAATGTGGGAATTTAACTGCTATGTGTGGAAAATAACTAACTTGCTCCACTTCATAGTACTTCAAGGGGAAGGGAGAGATACTCATGACTGTGGGTCTCTTTTTTTTGCCCTCTCACTGCTTTTCCACTGATAATATGTTGGGAAAAAATGAAATATTAAGTAGAAATATTATAGAATGGCTTTCTGTTTCACCAGGGCTTGACAGATGAAGTGGAGAGGATACCTGTTGAGTTTACAGAGCCGATTCATCAGCCTCCTGTTTGACACACAGCTGTCATCTTCCTACAAATTAATATTTACCACTTTTAAATGCCTTCATCTTGGGAGGAATGAGAGGGGAGAGGAGGTAAGGCAGGGAAAAACCTAAAAGAGAGGTTTTGTGAAGAATTGCAGGGAATGTAGTACATCATAAGCTAATTACAGCTCGGCCTGTCCGAGTGTCACTCTGCAATGGTGAATTATAGGCGTGAGGCTGCAGCACTTTCTTACTCATAACTAAATCAGAATCCTTTTAAGTTTTAATTAATCTCCTTAGCTTTAGTTGTGAGGGAGCAGGGGAGTGGGGAAGGAAGGCAGATTAACCCTTCAATTGACAAGTACTTTCACAGTGTCTTCTCTTGGGCTATTTTTTTCTTAAGCACCTGAGGGAGACAGCATTATCAGTCTGACGTGGGGGCCTATTAGGCAGTGATTTTTTTTTTTTAATTTGCCAGTGTCTGGCTAGTCCTTTCTCTTTCATTATCAAAAACCAATTAATTTTCTGTAAAAGCATCAAATTAATTACAAAATACTATGGAAATATAAAGAATGGAGGAATTTCTCTTTTCTCTCCTCCTACCCTTGCCTCATTATGGGAAACGTGTTAGGCCCCTTGGCAGCAAAGCCCTATTAAAGAACTACAGACTGTCTAGTTCCTCATTTAAAATTCTGTTGGTGGTGTCAGGAGGCCTCTGTGATGGGGCTAAGTCCATTTCCACCCACAAAGATCATTTTCCAATTCCCTAACACAGAAAAATACAGTCATAAAATCATTAGAAGTGAGGCTGGAAGATACTTCAGGAGGAAACCCCATCCATGTCCTCTACCTGTTCACCAAAGCTTCCAGGCATGGACGCAAGACAACCTTTCCAGGTGACCCACTCCGTTTTGCAATGATCCATTTCATTAGAAAGTTCTCCCTACTGCAGTTTATATTCCTAGTTATTTCTCCCATACTCATTGAGTATGGGTAACAGTTTTCTTTTTCTTCTTTATAGCTGACTTCTAGATATTGGAAGGTTATTATTATGTTTTCATCGGTCTTTTCTCCAGTCTATTTTGTCCTTCTTCTTTCTATATTTTTTTTGTAGGTAGCATTCACTGTGGCTCTTCTACTCTGTGTGGTTAAAGTGACAATGGTAAGAATGGAACTCATCTACAGCTTGACTACCCCTAAATATAGACCTATGATTCAGATGCTTAACCATCAGTGTCCAGTGCTATTTGAGATGTCCTTAAATATTCTACCTGTGTTCCAGCTGCCAGTTCTCCTTAGGTCCTGTGTCATGTCTGTTATGTCTGGGAAAATGCCACATCTAAAATGGCAGTAGATGTCTCTGTTTAGAAAAGAGAGTTGAGACCCAAGTGTGTGTCTGTACGTGCCTACAAGAGAGGAAGCTTTCATAATACTCAGTGGAAATCTAACCAGTGCAATTCTTTGAGTCTAGAAATAGAGATTCAGTTGACCAAATGGAAGTGTTTGCTTAAGAGTAAGCTGAAATGCTTTCTGTCTCCTTTGACTTTGATATGAATGAGATCTCCACTGACTATAATGGAAGCTTAAATAGCTGGTACTTATGTAGATGCCTATAGGTAGACACAGAGCTCTATGGATCTGTGTCTAGGGCTGACTCATAACCTAGTCCATGTAACTGCTACATACGCAGTAGGATTGCAAACACTGGGATATGGGGAAAAGAACACCATTTTTGAGACTGTCACAAAATTGAGATTTCAGAAACTATAATTCTGAAAACTTCAGAATCCTCTGTATTTAAAATTTCTACAGTAAATAGTTGGCAAAGATCGAAATTAAATGCCTCTGAGTTTTCATTGAAGATCTTTACTAATGGTGGGTGTACACAGTTCTCTCCAAATTATTTGTTAAATATGAGTATGTTTCCATTATACCATCTCATTTCTGTATTTGCTGCAGAGGTGAATTCAGGTAGTGCAAGAGTAGATATAACTACATTTTTTAGTTTGGATCCATCTCATATAACTTTGGTTGTATGCTACACTAACATACACTTCTGGGTTTAGATCCAGATGTGCTTTCCTGGATCTAATCACCTGGGATAGTAACCATTCAGAAATGGTCCAGATGCTCCCTGCAGGTTTGTGTGTGCTTAGGTGGACAGTGTAACTGAGATGTATGGGAGGAGTTATACATGTGTTTGCACAAAAAAAGTGGATTTTGATTATTCTTATATGTTATAATTGTGATCTCTGTAACTAGTACAAAAGGTTCACTGTATTTTGGTTAAAGCTACAGTTATATTGATGAAATTATGTTGGCCTCCTTCCTAAACTCCTTTGGTTTTGTGTCTCTTACATAAGAAATGTACTAATTGTTGAATGAAGAATGTTCATTGCCACACAAAACACAGTGCTCTGACCCCAGAATCCACTATCTTAAGGCATCTCAACTTTCCAGTAATGTAGCAGGCATCTCTCACCTTATTTTTGCTCTGAATTCTCCTTGTAGACCACAATTTAAGCAACAGGAGTATGTGGAGCCCTAGAGCAAAAACAGCTCCATTTGGCAGCTGATATATTCTCCTTAAGGCTATCTGAGTACAAGTAGCTCAAACACTCAGAGGACTGCAGGAAAAACTGAATGTTGCCTCTGTAAAGACCAGGGTTTTCAGGCAACACAGGAAGGATGAAGATGGGATGAAAAGCCCTGGAGATCTGAGTTTTCTGACCCTGCTTATACCCAAATGGTGGTGACCACTAAAAAGATCACACCTATGAGCAGCAATTCTTTTATCCAGTGTGTCCTCCCCAGACAGTAATAATAGTAGCCAATCAAGATTTGAAGGCAAGGCAAAGTGGGGAGTCTTGGCCATTTTCTGGCCATTGCCAGACTGCTATTATACCTGCTGGTGAGGAAATAGTTACGGTATAATGGAATGGCATTGTCACTGCTCCTAGTCTGGTCTATATCCCACTCACTTGACCACTGCCTCTACAGATTCTTATGTTATAGCAGGGCTCAGGAAATCCTCACTGATATTCAGAGTACCTGAAAAATATGGGGAAAACGATGTTAAATTTTACTGAATAGAGAGAAAATAACTTTGGAAGAAAGAAAGCAAACAGAAAGAGGTGAAAGTTGCAACATGCCTGTTGCAGAGTCAGTTTGAGAGAGGAATTTTCCACTCTATGGAAGGCTTTTGCATCAGTTGTTTCTCTCTTTTGGTGAACTGTGAAGTTTCATTTGTGTTACATCTTTTTGTGCAGAAGCCTTGTGTAAACCAGACTGCATTTAACTGACAAGCTTGTTTGATGGCAAAAGATTCATCTCACATTTATTTAGAGACAATAATGTGGATAATAATGTGTGAATTAGCTATATTCTCTCAGTTATAGTCAGTAGACAGAAACAGACACTTCTAGACCTCAGATCTTCTGAAATATTTTATCTGTTTACCAGAAGAAAAGTGAATTAGATCTTTGAAATATCTTTTCATCACAACTGATCCTAAAAGGAGCCCAGGGTGACTAGCTCATATGTGTATGTCAGTCTAGCAGACAACCAGAGTTATATGAAGTGGATCCATGTTTAAAAATATAATTATGCCTGTTCCAGAACTACCTGAATTCACCTCTGCAGCAGGTACAGAAATGAGAGGGTAAGAATCAGTTTATTCCCATTCAAAAAATGTTTCAGAAACTCTTAGTCAGTGAGAAAGAAATAACTGGATTTAGAAATACTGATAAAAACAAATTCTACTCACTTTTGACCTAGGGAAATCTTGAAAATAAGATCCAGTCTTCAGTTTCTGCAGCTCCACTCGTTCCATTGAGCTGGGCAGATTTACACTAGCTAAAGATTAGGATCAAAATATAAGCCCAACATCTTCAAATGCTTTAATTATTTATCCAAGGCTGTTTTGACTTGCCCTCTGCAGTTGGCTGTGAGTCAGAGGAAGCTTTAAGTAGTATATTATCAATTATTAGCCAGCTTAAGCTTTCACTGCATATTAGGAATCAAATCAGATTTTTTTATTATTTTAATTATATTTTTTAGAGAATGGAGCAAAATGTCTAATTTACCTCTGTAAAATAAAAGGCTAAAATAACATTTTGGGTAAAAATGTCCCATTTACATGCCTGCCAGAATTTGGAGATAAAGAAAAAAAAGAAAAAGAAGCAGCATGAAGAAGCATTTTCCAACTTCAAAGGACTGCATAAACATTGACTGATGGTTGCATCACCACCCATTGCTCATATTTGATGATGAAAAGTCATAGTCTCTAGGGAACAGAGTGTCAAAGGCAGCTTTATCAAGACATCAGCTGATATCTTCCATTTTCCTGTCTCCTGAGCTGCTGGGAAAGCTGCGGTACTGTAATGGTCTTAGTCTATGGTCTGCAAAGATTAATGTACTTAAACAATGTCATACATTTGAATCTCAAGGTGCAAAAAAAGTGCATTCTGCTACAGATGTGGAAGAACTAATTTCGATCTTGCCCTCCTTTGTCCCAAATGTAAAATGTTGGTGGCATCTGATTGGTGAATCCAAAAGCAGCTGAAATCAATGTCAGCTCATTCCTTTGTGTGCTGTTAGTTACAGAAACCTTGTCCACACTAGCTGGTGGATTGCCCAAGGAGGCTTGAGTGGTCTTTTGGCCTTTTGTTAAATGCTTGACTCTGAAATGCGATGGAAGAGATCAGCATCTTCAGACACAAAGGTTCGGACACGAAAGGAACCTTAGGTGAACCTATTTTGTGGCACATAATTAACACTAAATGAATGCAAATTACTTTGAGCAGTTGTGAATGTCTCATTTTTACTTTGTATGCAATGAGTTAGGGAACAGGTGTGTGTCAAGCTTAGAAAGGAAAAAAACCTCCTCCTATATAGATGGAAAATTTGGGGTTATCTGCATACTAGTACTAAGATAGCATTTCAGGGGTTAGGAAGAAGGTTGGGACAGATGGTGAATTGTTTCCTTTTAGTTACCTAATTACTATCATTATGCCTTCAGATACTGTCCTGGAGTCACCACACTTAATTGCAAGGATCTCAGGTAGTTAAGGTGGGAACTCTAATCATCTTTGTCGCCTTCTGCTATTATTCTATTCTATTCTATTCTATTCTATTCTATTCTATTCTATTCTATTCTATTCTAATATAGAAAAAGAGCAAAACTTTTAGTGATCAGCTTTTATTTTCATACATGAATGTGGCCTATAACACAGTCTATTTCACAGTTTCTTTTGTCTTCAATTTACTGCAACATTCTGGTACCCTTACATGGGAAATAGTCCATGGTGCCCTTAAACTAAAATCAATAGGACAATTCAATAAACACAAACGTCAAAAGGTACACCTTTGTTTCTGATTCAGTCATGAAAGACGAAATTAAACTTGCACTGTTTTAAGGAAACAGCCTTTCTTGGCACCAGTAATTGCAATCTGGGATAGCCCCAAAAATCCTTTTTTTAAAATTTTGAATCAGTCTGATAAACAGTGCAAGTAAAGAGCCAGAAAAGACAGAGTGCTTGGCAAAAGCCTGTAAAATGGCAAAATCATTGAAACTGTGGGTTGTTATAAAACATGCAAGGAAGAAATACTCCCCCAAGCAGGACGTGTCAGTTGCATGGGCACAGCTTAGAAGAACAGTTACTTAAAGACGATGACTTATGAACCTCTGAGGTGAAGGCAGACTAAGTGCCATAGGGGTATAGTGCAGATGAGAAATGAATTAAGCCAAATGAGGAGGAGAAAACAAAGAGTCAAGGAAAGTTTCTGAGGTGGAGGACGACATGCCCTAGGAAGACATGGAAACTTGGGATGAAAAGAAATTCTCCCTACAGGCACAGACCTTGTCTGTTATATTTTACAGTATTTCAGGAATTAGGTTAGAGGACAATGCTTTAGGAGTTTGCAAAAATCCTTCTTTTCAGTAAGAAAAAACTATACATATACCTATATTTATATTTATAACTAAAATCACTAACATACTGATGCCTATATCCCTATATACCTACACCGGTATATATATAGAAGTAAATTATTGCACTGTGCTTTTGTACTGCATTGTAAATCTTCTTTGAAGGGATTGAAATGCTTATGAAGAAAGAGAAGCTTATTAGGACATGAAGAAGATTCTGCTTCTGTTAGTCTTAAATTACAGTTTAGAACACAGGTATTATAATCAAGGACTTTCTTCTTAAGTCATTCTTACTGCAGATTGGAAATTGGTTATATATATACATTAAAGAGACAACTCCATTAGCATCAAAAATTAAGATATTTTTTAAAACCGTCAATTTCATTGACTTTTTTTTCTAACCTCTCAGAATGGAATATTTCCATCTCCTTGTTTGAGATTGCTTTCTAGAAAGAAAACAATGTTATGCAGAAGAATATTAAGTTTAAGAAAGACAAAATAGAGGAATTTTTCTGTGATATAGCTTTTTTTGATGCCCTCATAACATTATTTTTTACAGTTTCACTTAAACGAAAAACCATTTCAGAAGAAGCAAAAAGAACTAACTCTGCAAAGCAGAATATTCCGTTCTTGCCCAGGGCTGCTTATGACGTCAGTATCCTAATAAATCATGATAAAAACAATGTTTCATATTCATAGAACTGATATGGTCTGAATTTATGAAAATAAGTAAAAAAGAAGGGTACAAATGATAATTGTCATCAGTTTGCATATATGGGCACCCAGGAGGAATATAGAGACACTGGCAGGGCATGCAGAAATCAGGATTAGGAGTCCACGTGGAAGTTGATTCTGGCAAAGGATGTGAAGGCCAGTAAGAAGAGCTTCTACAGATGCATTGGCAGCAAAAGGAAGACCAGGGAAAATGTGGGCCTGCTGTTGAATGGGTCAGGGGACCTGGTAACAGATGACACAGAAAAGGCTGGGGAAACTCCATGACACCTTTGCCTTGGTCTTTGTTGGTAAGATTTGCCTTCAGCACTCACAGGTCTCAGAGACCAAAAGGAAAATCTGGAGCAAGACTCACTCTCAGTGGAGGAGGACCAGGTTAAGGAACATTTAAACAAACTGGATATACTCAAGTCCATGAGACCTGACAAGATGTACTATGAGTACTGAGGGAGATGGCTGATGTCACTGTGAGGTCACTCTTAACTATCCTTGAAAGGTCATGGCCATTGAGAGAGATCCCTGAGGACTGGAAAAGAGCAGATGTCACTCTTATGTGCCAGAAAGGGCCAGAATGAAGATTCAGGGAAGTACAGGTTGGTCAACCTGTCCTGGATCCATGCAAAGGTGATGGAGCAAATCATCCTGGAAACCACTTCCAAATATATGAAGCACAAGAAGGTGATTTGGTATAGTGAACATGGATTTATGAAGGGCAAAACATTTCTCCTAAACCTATTAGCCTTCTGCAATGAAGTGACTAGCTCAGTGGACATGGGGAAAGCAGTGGATGTTGTTTATCTTCTCTTCGAAAAAGCTTTTGATGCTGTCTGCCGTAACATTACCATAGACAAGTAGATCAAGTATAAGCTAGATAAGCGGACAGTGAGATGGATTGAAAGCTAGCTGATCTCTCAGCCTCAGAAGGTTGTGGCTGAGGGCAAAAAGTCCAGATGGAGGCCAGTGACTAGCCCAGGCGTCACTACTGGAGCCAATACTGTTTAACGCCTTTAATGACCAAGACAATGAGGCAGAGTGCAAGTCTGCAAATGACACAAAATTGGAATGAGAGGTTGATATGCAAGATGTCTATGATGCCATTCAGAGGGACTTTGACAAGCTGGAGAAATGGGCCAACAGGAATCTCACGGAGTTCAGCAAAGGGAAATGCCAAATCCTGCACTTGGGAAGGAATAACCAGTACAGACTGGGGAATGACTAGGATGAGAGGAAACGGCCTCGAGTTGTGCCAGGGGACGTTTAGATTGGAGATCAGGAAAAATTTCTTCACTGAAAGGGTTATCAAGCATTGGAATAGTCTGCCCAGGGAAGTGGTTGAGTCACCATCCCTGGAGGTATTTAGAAGACGTGTAGATGTGGTACCTAGGGACACGGTTTAGTGGTGGACTTGGCAGTGCTGGGTTAATAGTTGGACTCGATGATCTTAAAGGTCTTTTCCAACCAAAATGATTCTATGATTCTATGATTCTGTGATTCTATGAATGACTGGAAAGCAACTTGACAGGAAAAGCTGGCAGGACCTGGTGGACAACAAGATGAAAATGACCCAGCAATGTGCCCTTGCAGCAAAGGTGGCCAACGGCAACCCAGGCTGCATTAGTCAAAACATTGCCAGCAGGTCAAGGGAGTTGATCCTTTCCCCTCTACTCAGCAGTGGTGAGACAAATCTGGGGTACTGTGTCCAGTGTTGGGTACCATGTGCAAAATAGAGGTGGACATACTGGAGAGAGTCCTGTGAAGGGCTAGCAAGATGACTAAGGGCTTGGAGCTTGGGTAATTTTACACTGGAACAGGTTGGCCAGAGAGGTTGTGGAGTCTCCATGCTTGAAGACAGCCCTGGGCAATGTGCTCTAGTTGACCCAGCTTTCAGCAGGATGTTGGAATAGATGATCTCCTGGGACGCCATGGTTCTGTCAGACAGGTAGACAGCGATTCTTTAATTTCACTTAAAACATACACTTTTTAACAGAAATCTAAACAGAAAATCAAATGGAATTTTATTGCTTTTCCATGTATTATGAGTCATAGAGAAACTGTTAAAATAATTTATAGGGACTATCTGCAATGGACAGGACAAATTAACAATCAGCCCCCCCAGGAATAAAAATCATCAACATGGGTATCATAAGGAGGACTGAAAAATGGCTGATGCTGCATGTGTTCATATTGGTTCTAACAGCAGTGCAGCTGTCACTTTCTTAACAACCACTGTGCAACTCATTTCCACTGTCCTCTCAGTACACTAAAATATTTTTATTCTTCCATTTCTGTTTCCCTGCCAGCTTCTATTGCTGTACTCCATTTTATTAGTTTGTATCTACGTCCATGATGAGATAGCATGGAATTTTATTGGCATGAGCTTGGGCTGACCACAACACACACGTAAGCTACGCAAAGCTCCCTCCTTTTTATCATTCTGCATGTCTATGTTCTGTATATGTTGTAAGGGGGAAACGTAAACTCAGATAACCACAATACATTTTCCCTGGGGAAGTAGGCAGCTAAAAATAAGAAATACTTCTATGAATTACTTCGAGAAATGATTGGATATTCTTTATACCTTGTAGAAATTCTATCACTTTTTTTTTTATACTGAGTGTGCTCTTACCTCATAATTAACCTCATGTGAATCCATGAAAGAGGCTTTTTGAAGAGTAAAAATCTATTTGTTCTTGGATATTCATAGTCTACTTTAGTCATCAAAATTAAATGTTCTTTTGCGGAGGTACCTATGGCTTTCCACTGATAGTGAAAAAAGTCCAGGCATGTAATCTGAGCGTAGAGAATACCACCTGCTTTAACCAATGGACATTGTGAAAGTTCCCTGAGCAAATTAAGCTGATAGCATCTGGCCCTAAGGTGTCATAGCAAACCATAAGTATTTTTTTAATATGAATTTCCTCATATCAAAAGGAAAGAATGTGGAAGAAAGGAAGAGGTATGACTTGGGGATCATTACATTATCCACTTTCATTGTCTGGAAAGACATGTAGGCCATAAATGAAGAAAATTGCTTTGGAAAAATTTGAAATTGAAATTGTTCTGGACCAACTGAGGCTTTTGAAACTTGTTAGAATGTACAAATGGATTCAGATGAGCTCTCCAAAAACGTTTCATAACTAATGATTATGGACCAAAGAATGCTTTTGTTCTCTAATAACTGGCACTCAAGATATCATCATTAACCTAAGACCTTGACCAGTAAACAAACACACTATTGGTTTCAGTAGACGAAAAATATGCTAGGAAAAGAGGAGGAATAAAGGGGAAGAAAGGAAGAGATTATATATGGTTTTCTTAAATACAGGCTGCAGTCTTCTATAAAAATAGCCTTGTGGATTCAGAAGGGAAAGATCTGACTTTTCCTTTGAAGAAAGAGACTATTTAGATTACCTCCAGACAATGAATACATGATACATTTTTAGTACAGCCTACTTGCATAAACTTGACCCTAAAAGCCTAGCTTAGATTTTAAACAATCATCAGAAGTGAGCACAGGTAACATGCTATAATTCAGAAAGACCATGAGATCCAGTATCTATAACAGACTCTGATATTTCCAGGAAGGATATGTAAAATACCAGTGAAAATAAATTTTCCAAGAGCAAGTTATCCTGAAGATTTTCCCCACAGACAAATAAATTTTAACAGGTAGTTTATTCTCGCAGATCTAGCAGTGCAATATGCAGTAGTATAGGACATACAGACAGGAGAATTGTTTCTGTGTTCCTGGTTCCAAAACAACTCATTATGTGTTCTTGCATAATGCTGCTGCTTCAGTTTTGTTTGGGCCGTGGCATTGTCATCCAAATTCTTTTACAAAGCCCTAAGAGATCATTGGGTGAAAACCGTTATATATATGTGATGCACTTTTCTTCTTTCATTATTATTGAACCGATAATCGTTGCTGCCATTCATATTAAATTTTCTACTCACAGCACCTACAGTACTGAGACTACAAAGAATTTTATTGCAATACCACATATTTTTTCGGTGCCAGTGCTTTGACACCATTCCCACAGGGGAAGCTTTTTGACATCACCAGGACCAATAGGACACTTGCTTACTGTAAAAAGAAATAAATCACTCCCTATGGTGCCCAAGCAAATGTTTAAAACCTTAAATTTGTCATCTATTTTTGAACATCTCAGTTGAAACTTCTGCAAAAACTGCAACATTTTTCTTATTTATGGATCATTAAGTTATTGCAAGCTGCTTGTGGGTCATTTGTTTACAGAGTATTGAGAGACAAGGTGCTGCTCACTAGAACTGGTAAATATTACGAAGTATCTATGACCATGCATTCTGAATACAAATCAGAAAATTTCCATTACATATGCAGTCTCCTTTTTTCATTTCCCATTATATACTCAGCAATATTATTGAAGAAACAGAGTTTTATAAAAGCTCATACAAATGCTCATTTCCTGAGTCTACGATCCAACGCAAGGAAATACTGATAAGGTTATCTGCTTCTTTTATTGGACTTATTAATTTTGCTGAATATATTCAAAGACATGGTGTATCCTTCAGAGAAGACAATGCAAAACCCAACATTAGAGAAGGAAGGAAAACATGCTTATTGTGCAGTGCTGTGATAGGTCAGCTTTTGAACTTCAGAACTGCTGGTGTTCACAATTTCTGAGTAGCAATTACTCAGTATCTCAAAAAAAAATAGCTTAATGTACACTGAAACATCTCAAGTATCATAGTTTCTTGCGTATGTCTTGTAAAGTATTTCAACTCAATAAAAGAAAGATAAATTTTTTTAGCATAAGGTCATCAGAACAATAAAAACTAACCCATACCATTTTACTGCTAGAGAAGTTAGAACCTGATTCAGATTGGGTTTTTCCTACTTGTTCAGAGTTTTAATAGAAGAGTTTGCTCTGTAGTGATGTATGTTGCCTTATTCTATGAAGTTATAAATATATAAAATGTTGCTGGTATATTTATGTAATTTATGTGTACATACATAAATATAATAGTATGAAATCATTTTTCTACATTTAAAAAAGGTTTTGTTGGAAAGGTTTTGAGAAGAAACAGATCCTCTCCAGGACTTTCTGAGCAGAAATAAATGCACACAAGCAACCTATGGGTCAGATGCTTTTAGGATGTTAGACTTAGTGAGCAGGAACAGCTGAAATATTCAGCATATACCATTGTCCTATTGTACATGGCCATGTCCAAGACATCTGCCCAAGACCTGTAGACTTTGTCTGCATGTGGTCATTGGATATGCTTAGGAGTTCCAGCTCTTAAGTATTGCAGTCTCTGACTGAGGTGCTGGGACATCCATCACATTCATTGCTGAGAGGACCTTTCAACAAAATTCACCAAATCTTCACATTTCAATAAAAGAAAACTGCAGTGGGAAAACAAGAAATATCTACTTAGAGAAGCACAACTGTACAGCAGCTCATTGAAAAAGTCAGAATTCAACTCACTAATACACCAGAACATTGATCAGCTCTTTTTCTATGGAAACTTCTTGTGCCCAAACGTCTATATCTTGGGCCTGATGTTCAGTCAAAGGGAATTCTCTCTGCTTTTTTTCAGAGTCAACGTGAACTGGAAAAGAACGATGCATAAAGTCTTTTAATACCTGTGAATTGACATAGCATCTTTCTTTTTTTTGTTTGTTTTGTTTTATGTAAATATATAAAGGTAGGTACCTGTGTACCTAACTAATATGTATACATACATATATCAGGTTCTATGTACATATAAATGTGTGTGAGCATATCCATGTTGGTTGTCCAGACCAGACCTTTGTAGATAGATAACATTGTAGATAGGTCTCATTGGAAATACTGAGGGCCAAAAGAGCATAAAGTTTAAATAATTCTCTTGCCCTTCCAGGTGGTTCATCACTCCAGGTCAAGTTCAAGATTTATTGATTAATTAGCTTAAGGGAAGGTCACAGAGCTGCAGCCTACCTTCCCTTGGGTATTTCACTAAAGTAGGATATTTTGTGGCTGGTTGGGATCTCATACCAGTTATCACATAGGACTAAAGCTACCGAACAAAACAACAGATCAAGCCTCACTTAAAATCAACATGAGATTTTCAATGGCCAGAGCTGTATGTTTGCCATTTCTATAAAGTGCTTTAAAGTAACACTTTGGCCTTCTGCTATTTGTAGAGGGGTTTTTTGCAGGTGTCATAACTGATTCTAAGATGGCCTTTGTACCCCAAGTTAGGTCTCTTTGTTTAAATGAACAGCTTTTGTTACCTGTGCTTATACCGAATGTTCCCATTCAACAGAACTTTTCTGTTATCCTTTCTGCTCAGGGCTTTTAGCACCTTACTCGAAATACTCTGACAATTTCTGATTTTGTGTTTGCTTCTGTGATGGGGATCATCCAGAGTAACTGAGACTTCCAAGGAGCTGTAGGGTTTTTTGAAACTAGAAGGATGGAAGATGTGAAAAAAAAAAGACCTGCAGGATGCCTCTCCCAATGAACCCTTGAGGAGAGATAGCTGGAAATTATTATCTATTTAAAAAAAGATACAACGTTCTTTCACATGCAAATTACCAGAGATCCAACTCACATAGTTCATATCCCAATAGGAGGAAATACAGCAGAGCTGACAGATGTCACCAGTTGACTTAAATGACTGCATAAAAATTCACAACGTAAGTCTTTTATCTACAAACCCTGCATGTTTAAAAAAAAAAATGTGCCAGTGGTTATAGGCTGCTACTTTGACTGCTAAGCCTTTGTCACCTGCAATTCCATGGATAAACAGTTCTAAATTATGTGCCTTGTTAGACTTACTCAACAATATCAATAATTGTAATATAAAATGTTAAAGACATGGATTTTTAAAATAAAAATAGAAAATAACCAAGAAATTACTCTTGTGCATGCATGTTTCTTTATGATCCAATGTGCAACATTTTTATAGGCTGTATGTCTGAAAGGAGGTATATATAATGATGTTTAATGTGTAGTTGAGAGCAAAATTATTACAGTTTTATATATAGTGAAGCCATATAACAAAAGAGCAGTAGCTAGTGTTTGCCCTTATATGAGATGCAGCCATATAATAGAGCGCCTTAAAGCTAGGGTTTACTGTACTTTGGGAATTAATCACATAAACTATAAATTGGGTTCAACAGGCTGGCTGGGTAAATAGGCGCAGCTAATGAGGACACTATGAGATCTTATAAGAGCGCTGACTGCCCCAGGACAAAAGTGCCGAGCTGCACCTGATGGAAAACTAGAAGACATCAAAGCATAAAGGATTAGTGCTCTCACAGTGTTGAGAAATGGCCAGGGGGAGATTCACCAACTTATTACCCACATCCAAGCTAATCCTGTTATCTGCAAAATATGACTGTGTTCAGGAACTGCCACCACCTAAACTTGCAGGAGACTAATTCTGTGTTTACATGGACAAAAGTGCAGGGAATTTTCATCTGGGTAAAGAATATGAGATATGAGAATTTTTAAGGGTTTCTTTTGTGTCAAATGCATGAAGAAGGAAACGTATAAATTTAGTTCTTTAATGGCTAATCTGTATCCTATACTGGTAACCCATAGGACAGAATTCCTTCTCTGAAAATACAGGGCAAAAGTCACATACAATTTGTTCTCTCTCATTTACTTGGAATGCAGTTACACTTTCCTAAAAGAAAATCAAAATACATTGAAAGTAACTTTGAAGATGAGAGGGACTGATGGTCCCCCAATATCCCTGCCCAGGAAATCTTTTGTGCAGCAAATGTCTGCCTGATGTTTTTTCAGTGCAATAAAAGAAGGTGAAAAATATCCCAAGGTCCTTGCTGGCACACCACAAAATATAATTCATTATCCAGCCTAAGGTATGTGAGTAGGCTCAAATTTTTTTGGAAAAGATTTATAATTACCAATGCTAGAAATCTAATCTATTTTATACCAAGGAGGCATCTGATGCAGCCAGTACCTACGGCAAATAATGGACCTTATTTTTCAATTTGAATAAAATAGAAGTAGACCCAAACAGTACCTCTTGGAGTGGATAATTCCAGGGAAAATCAGATAATTTGGGAAAAGTTCTCCAACTATATTTAATCTAAACATGCAATATGCTCCTTCCAGTGGCTCATCAGCGCCAAGGAAGGTTGCCTTCAGGGCAGAGTTTAGGCATGATTACCCAGGCAAGCCCATGGCTAAGTATTTATATGACATTAATGAACACCCCCAGCACACAGATCTTGCAGGCAAGGATTTATCTATCTATCTAAGGGAAATGATTAATTTTGTAGGTTTTAATTTTTAGGGATGTAAGAATGCCAAAGTGCTTGGTGATGGAAAAGAATCATTGTAAGGATGGCATTGCCCGCAGGCTTCCCTTGGCTTTCTTACTGTTGTTGCTTTTTCACAGAATCATAGAAAGCTTTGAGTTGGAAGGGAACTTAAAGACCATCTAGTTCCAACCCCCCTGCCACGTGCAGGGACGCTTTTCCACTACACCAAGTTGCTCAAAGCCCCGTCCAACCTGGCCTTGAACACTGCCAGGGAGAGGGCAGCTACAGCTTCTCTGAGCAACCTGTTCCAGTGTCTCACCACCCTCACAGGAAAGAATTTCTTCCTAATATCTCATCTCAATCTTCCCTCTTTCAGTTTAAAACCATTACCCCTCATCCTATCACTCCACGCCCTTGTAAAAAGTCGCACTCCCACTTTTCTGTAGCCCCTTCAGGTACTGGAAGGCTGCTAGAAAGTCTCCCCAGAGCCTTCTCTTCTCCAGGCTGAACAGCCCCAACTCTCTCAGCCTGTCTCCATAGCAGAGGTGCTCCAGCCCTCTCATCATCTTCATGGCCTCCTCTGGACTCGTTCCAACAGCTCCATGTTCTTCTTATGCCGGGGGCCCCAGAGCTGGATGCAGTACTCCAGGTGGGGTCTCACAAGAGTGGAGTAGAGGGGGAGAATCACCTCCCTCGACCTGCTGTCCACGTTTTTTTTCATGCAGCCCAGGATACGGTTGGCTTTCTGGGCTGCAAGCACACACTGCCAGCTTATGTTGAGCTTCTCATCAACCATCACCCCCAAGTCCTTCTCCTCAGGGCTGCTCTCAATCCTTTCTCCACTCAGCCCATATTTGTGCTTGGGATTGCTGCAATCCCAAGCACATATGGTTTAATTTAGGTATGCTTTAACAGCACAATACCTAAATTGTGAGAATATTGCAATTAATGTCCTCCCATTAGCAATGAAAGTTAAGTACCCTGGTGAGTCAAAGCTAGTGATTACCTCATGTTAGTGAATCACAAGTAAGTACTAGGGGAAGACTGGTGTGGTGACCCCAGGCTACCTGTGGAAACAAATGAATACCCTTGACTTGCATATCAGCCCCTTCCCACTTATGTCCTTTCTAACCCTGGACACCTCTGGATTTCTTCTTTTCCTTCTCCCTTAGCAATGTCCAGTCTAGTAACCAGACTGTCTCATCAATAAACTCCTTGACTATTCACTAACTTTCATCCCAGACATTAATGGATCCTTCTCTGTCTATACACACATATCTCTTGAAAGTCAGAGAAATGATCAGGGAACAGATCAAGGAACAATCACTGGAAAATTCTGCAGTTTCCTTCACCTGGCAGGGTGAGGTGCTTTCATTCATATAACTGATATAAACTAAAAATTCAGACATTGAAATCTCTCAAAGGCCTCTTGATTTTGCTGAGGTCTTTCTTTTGAAGAGAGAAAAATATTTAGCAACTTTTTA
Source organism: Nyctibius grandis (assembly GCF_013368605.1). Classification (NCBI taxonomy): domain Eukaryota; kingdom Metazoa; phylum Chordata; class Aves; order Nyctibiiformes; family Nyctibiidae; genus Nyctibius; species Nyctibius grandis. The sequence continues at coordinate 128,826,506 of NC_090658.1, read as the reverse complement.
AAAGATACATAAAAGCTCCACTTCTAGACCTTTTCTTTTTTTTCAGAGATCTCTCTTCCTTGAGTTTTGATTGAGATAGTTGTTTACCTTTTTTTCTTAAAGTTGACAAGTTGTTAGTTGTTGGATTCAAAGACAAATAATTTAATTTTATCAGTGTAAAATGCATTATTTAATTCAAAATATATCAGTATGACTTTTCAATTTACCAAGGAATGTTTTGCAGTTTTTTAGACTTCCTAAGAAATTTGAAGGTCCTTTACAGTCACTTCCGTAGCCATGTGTTTCAGTCATAAGAGTGCTATCAATGAGATGAAGAACAGCTTCAGCTAAGACACAGGTGGTTAGAAAAATAAGCTAGACAACAGTAGTAATCATTTAAAAATTAAGTAGTTATACAATGCACTGATAATCATATAAACTTCTGCAAGATTGTCTGATTATGGGCTGAAAAATATTTCTCAGTTCCTCATCTTATTTAAATCAAAACAAAGACATAGAAGAAGACAAAATACTGTGCATTCAAAATATTAAGAAAAACAAAACCTGATCCCTCCCTGGAAGGTGTAGGTGCCAACATGATAGTCATAACTGTTTCCCTTCTGGTTTTGTACCTCTGCTGAACAAATGGGAAGAGGGAATAAAAATGAGTAATATCCACTAATGATTTTGCTTTTGTTATTGATTTGACATTCTCAAACACAATTTTGAATGACAGAACAAAAGCCCCAGAAAATATGCTAACAGCTAAAGAAAAGCACTAAGTTTGAAGCTATGATTTATAGAAATGCTATATTTAACCTTAGAATGGGGAGTGTTAACAAAAAAAGAAATGTTTTACTAAACATTCTCTGATTTCAAATGCTTGGTATGTTTGGCTCAAAGTTCAAGTTGCGCCTGTTATTTTCTTTTGACCTCTTACCAGGGTTTCCCCCCTGGCCCAGGAAATTTATGGGCAATAATCCTGATATGTTTTATTATTTGATATTTCAGAAGTATAGAACACCTTTTGGCAAATCAAACTGTGACAAGAATTCAAAAATTTGCACCCCGAACCTTAATTACTTGTGAAAATCTTGACTCACAATGTATGGATCTCAAAATTGACCAAGGTTCACCCGAAAATGGGTGAACCTTGTTTATGGCAACAAGTCCCTGATGATCCCAGAGTGGCTATGTGCAGTTTTACTTGCTCCTGGGCAGACATCCTCTCCATTTGGTCATCCATGCTTTATTCAGCTGGTATATACATATATGCATATATGCAAATAAATTTCCTAACTGGAGAAAAGGTAAAACTATATCGGTCAATAAGTTCTCCCCTTCCATCTTCTCCTCTCTCCCCAGATCTCATCAGAAAACGATGAATACTCTTAGCTTATATTCTTTAGATTGAAAGGAATTTTTTTTTTCTCTGTAGTCCAAGCTGGACTACAAAAAGTGGCAATAGTGAAGTCCTTAGCTTGCCACTAAATCCTTCCAGAATGGGAGTAAAACAAAGTCTACAAAGTATCTTGTTCTTGTTAACTAAATATTTTGCTTTTATTTCCCAAAGCTATGGAAAATGTCAATATAATAAATCCCAAACTACCGAAGAATTTTTTCTTTGTGGCTGCAGAACTATGATGCCTTTACTTTCTCTGTATTGATGTTTTATGCTTTTAAGAACTAAGCTTGCCCAGAGAAGCAAGAGCCAGTTTATCTTCAGTGTACGCTTTTAAGGGACATGTGATGAGGCATTTACCTCACCCAACCTCATATGTCTGAAAGTTAGTTCTCAAAATTATGTTCAGTGGGTTCTTGGCATAAGAGAACTTACCCCACATAACTGTATATGTTTACAGTGTAGATAGCTGTATTTGAGCTAGTCAATCAATGTAGTCTGTTGGAACTGTTGGTGTGCAACTTGTCATCACAAATAGATGTCTAAAAGGGTGAATTGCTTAAAGATGTCTGAAGTTAAATTAGGCGAATTCCACCTTTTCTGACCATTCCTTCTCTTTCTTTTCCAAGCCATGAATGTCCACACTTCATCTTTTGTTTTTCTATTTCATAATTATCTTTTCATACCCAAAATAGAAAGGTTTGCAGGGACCGGCTGATGTGCAGCTTTGAGTTTTTCTGTTTGTCTGATGTTCCAGGAGGCTGAAATGAGGATAAAAGTGAACACTTGGTTCTGATTCCTTCTTCATTGTCTGGGAGGTTCACAGTTTTAATTTTATGATGAAAACATTTTTTAAATGGCTCATCCATTGTACAGATGTCCATGACTAGAATAAACATTTATTTATATTACTGCTACTGCTGTTATTACTGGCATTACAGTTTTGCTTGGGTCCACTGAGAAGAGGAGATACTCTGGTAGGTGATGTGCATACATGTAACAAGGTCACTATAGTCTGAAACAGCTACCTATAGAAGTAACTAGATAAAGTGAGTGTTGCCATCCTGTTCTTTTGGAGGGCAACCTTGTGTAGGAAGGGAACTAGAACTGAAATTCATGCAAAGTCTGTGGGGTGCTCAGTTACTTCTTCAGAGTCACAGTTTCTTTAATCACATACAAGCTCTGCTCGTATACCATGTTTCCCTCCAGGATACCTCCATAATGCAACCAGGAGGTACAGCTTTGTATAGACCTGAGCTAAAATTAATCTAATTCTTAAGAAATGGTCATATAATGTAGCTTTCTGAGGATCATGGCATAGTCTTTAATAATTCTGAGTCAGGACGATTAAAAGCTTATGAGCTAAAGAGTGGACATACATTTAACTGTTACTACTGTAGGGATAAAATGCAAAATACCATCTTAATCTTTCTAGCTTTATGCTTTAGTGACAAAAAATGCTACCAAATACTTTAGATTGCCTCCATGCTAGGACATCTGATTCTCTGTTTACTTACATTGGTATAGGACAATTGATACAAAAGTGAAGAGAGAAAGTCTGGACGTTTTGAGTTAGCTTGCAGCAGCATGAAGTTAAACAGCGACAAACTCATAAAACTAAGTTGCATTTTGCAAGGTACATTCAAAATTTTAGGATAGACTGAGGAGCAGGAAAGGCCTGAGGTGAGCAGTGTCTTTTGAGTCGTCAGTGTACTCTGGGCCTGCTTATGGCCATGTTTGGCTGGAAAGCACTAATTAGATTAGATATACTTGGCTAGAAGGCAGAAAGCTTAAAACATTAACTTTTTAAACATGTGCATACATTTGGAATATAACATATTCTGCTTTTTGGAGGTATTTTCTGAGCAAATATCATGCCGGCATGATGTTATCCCTTAATTTCTCAAATGGAAATATGCTGTTTCAGAGGCAAATCTTGCTCTTGCACACACGCACACTACTTTTACACAGTGTTCGGAGAAAAGCATGGATCCAAAAATGGTTCTAATCTCTTCTTTTTTTCAGTTAGAAAATACATAGTAATGCTACACATTTACTGCCATTATGAAAATACTGGAGTGATTTTTTTTTTTTAGTTCATTTGTTTGTTTATGATCACTGAGGAGAGGGTTAAATAAACAATTTTTTTCTTCAGTAGGGATTGCTCAAAGCTTCCAAACAGTGTGGACAAGCTTGAATTTCGTTGCCTTAGGGTGAGACAATAGGCACACACACAATGCCACGGCAATCTATCTTTCATGGTTTCATCTACTTGCTTCTTTGCTGGGGCGCACAAGACCACCACCTGAACATGCAGAAAACTGAACACTCAATATGTCTTCCCTTTGGGAATATAAACTTGGAGAAACTCTGCTAATATCAGTAAAAATTCCCACTGGGAAGAACTGAGAGCAATATTGGGCCGAGCAAGCCTGTGAAGTGATAACTTATACAGTGAGGAGTCAAAATGGATGAGTGTTTGTGGGATCACTTTTGGTAGCATTCACAAGGTGAACAAGCAGAACTTCTTTCTGCCCTTAAAAGTACGACACTTCCTCTTGGCCTGCTCATTGATTTCAGTGGTCTGAATGAACTTGTGAGGGCAGAATGAAGAAAGTCTGGCTTGTAATTTGAAACCATTTAACGGACTCAGTGAGAAACAACAGCCAAGTCCAGTAGGTTTTGTTCGTCCTTATGTTCTGTTCCCATCCAAAGTAATTTTTGTTTATTTTTTTTTTAAGGCAAGATCTTACAAAAACGTGGGAACTTGAGTATTTTTACTTGAGGAATATGGTACATAAATAATTATTCTGGGATTTAGGAGACCTTACAAGTTCATTTTCTGAGACTTAAGTTCAAGACCTTAATCTTCTGGATATTTATAATGTGACCTTGAGAGATCTACATTTAGGTAACGCAGCACCCTATTCTACATATTTTGCATTCCACTGCAATCCAAAGTTTGGACTTACGACATTAGACTTTAGTTCTACACTGTGGACATTCCTGAAAATTACATTCACACAAAAACAGAGTTTGTACAGTCACTGGGGATTTGTGACCTTGGGCACCTTCTTAGGAGGTGACTGTCTAAATCTCATCTGCAGAATGACATATCTTTTTTCTCAGGTATTTTAAATTTCAAGGGATTTTCAGAAAATGTCCTAACTAAAAATTTAAAGGTATTTTTTTAACCTGTTCCACTTCATAGACATTGGATGTGATTCTTCTGTGCACTTTCAGGCATTTTCTGTAATATGAAACAAATCAAGCTCTGGAAATGTCAGAAGGGGATTTTTCCATTGTCTGTAAGGAGAAGATAGGATACCTGGTTAACATTAAGATAGGTGAATCCTACCCCCACTGACTGGGACAAACAGTTAAATCAATAGAATTGCATATTTTGTGAATCCCCATCTGGTTTATATGTGCACCTAGGTTCATCCCATCTAACTGAGCTGCCTTGGGTTGAGATGAAATTGTCCTAGGGTTCCTCCATAGTCAGTGGAGACAAATCCACACCTCCACTTTGTATCTAGAGCTTAGGTGGGCCTCCTTGCTCTCTGGGGAGCTCACTTCTGTGCATGTTGAACAGAAGGCATTGAGAAGACTTGGCAAAGAGAAATTTCGTGTAGAACTCAGTCATCTTCAGTTCTGCCTAAATTAGGTTGTAGGTCAAAAGTCCTTAAGCCCTAGATAGTGACAAAGCTTGTTTATTTTTCAAGACTACTTAATCCTAAATGTATTTAAATGCCTTTCTGCTCCACTGAAATTTCAGAGTCACTTTAGTTACCTGTACATAGCTGGAAATGTCTGCTTTGGAGACATCATAATCTAGGCTTATGCAGAACAGTGTCTGAATCTTACTCAAGTTTCTTTGGAAGATGCCGGAAACATGGGACGTAGCCAGGAAGTGATCTACCAGCTAGACTGTGGTGTGAAAGTGACACTTTCTGTCTTTTAAACAATAAGGACATTCAGCCTAGAGAAATGTGAAACACTCCAGGGTCCTGTCTCCAGACCTACGTTGGTTCACTAATCCTTGAAGGTCTAACGTAAAAGACACGTGCGTTTTGGGAATTTTTGTCAGAATTGTGGCCCCTTCTCAGCTGACTACCTTAACTACCAGTATGAGTTAGCCTTCCTCTAACCTTTTTACTATATAACTCAATGAATTTTGTACTCTCTCTTCCTCAGTGCCTAAGAGAAGGTACTGCATAGCCTGGCAATTAAGGTATTCACAGCCTAAAAGACACGAGCTTAACCCACCTCAGGAACATAGCGCCTTGAATTCAGATCTCCCACTTACCATTACAGAAATATGAGGTAATAATACTTGCATCCCTTGAAGGGGAATAGATGAGTTGCATCCTAAAACACTCAGCATTTCATACTGATTCCTTATACTCTTGGCAGAAGAAGGTCAGGCTAGATTGCCCTGTAAATGTGCCTAGTCAATAAGAGAGGAGCATCACCATTAGGCAGACCAGTTCCATCTTTTCGGAAGTGGTACAGAGAATTTAGTTGGTTATTTAAAATGTACTGAACCGTCATAGACCAAATGTCTAAAAAGTCGGTGTCAACATTCGGACCTAAACCAGGTGACAGGATTCCACCTTCTGACATTTGGGGGCTTAAATTTCAGCAAAGCAACAACCAGATAATTTGTACTGAAGTCCACTCCAGCCCTTAATTAATCTATTCCCCAGTTCCTGTTTTTAAAATGTGAGTATTGATGCAGGGGTTGTGAGATTATATCTAGTGAGGATAATGAAGCATCCATATGCTGTGGTGATGGTTATCATCAAAAGACTCAAGAAAGGAGTGGCCTCAATAAATTGCTGAACAACCTCACTCCTGACAGGGCTGTGAGATCAAGCCCTTAAGCCAAGATATCACAGAAGTCTTGGAAAACAAATCAGATATGTTGTTTCTCAGAAATGATCCTGTTCTGCAACAGATAGGGCTTCTCCTCCTTGCAGCACTGAAAAGATTCTATTGATTGGAACAGGGACATCTTGGGGTTCTCTAAATTACACCAGAGACACAACGGTAGCAAGAGGATGTCTTTTCCTCTGTCCCAGCTCTGGGCTGTACTTTCTTTACTGTCTCTTCTACATTAAGTCTCACAAAGTGATATGCATCGAGCTATGTGTATCTAGGGACCAAGAGAGAATTCAGGCTCACCAAAAAAGGATTTAAACAGAAAGAGAATATAGACTCAGGAACGTTCTTGAGGAAAAGTTGCTCTCTTACTCTTAAAAGGATACATAAACCTGAACTGTCACAGTTTGCATAGTGCTGTGTACATGCTTTTGATGAGTATTGAAGCCAGAAGGCTTTCCTATTATATTTGCATAGTTGACATTACCTTTCCATGGTTCTAGGTGAAATGGTAGTACAATACCCACAATTCCTTCAGCTCCCCTACCCGCTGCAGCTTCAGCTATAGTAGCTGACAATGTAATACTCATTCAGCAGCTGATTATAATTAAAAATATCAGAATAATTAAAGTCCTCAGCTTGACAAGCAGAGCCATAACTTTGCCTTCAGACATTCCTCTCTAATTAGTTAATTAATCCTAATGCAAATTATAAGCAATAATTAGTCAGCCAAGCTTGACATAAAAGTCTGCTGACTTACAGCTAAAAGGCTTTTCTGGTTGTTGGTTTGTAGCTTCTTAAAGTGTCTTTTGTCCACTCATAGTTTCTGTGTCTCCGGTCCTGTTAACTTGCTGCTGATATATAGATATGCAAATTAATTTGCAGAGTGAGAAAACACAGCTATAAAAATTTGCACTACCATAGGCACTATTTTATTTGCTTAATAAACTGGATAGTCATGATGTGTATAGAATATAAATAAAACATCACATATGCATTCTGATACAATATGAATGTATGTTTTTATACAAATACATACATTTAAGAACATTCACCTTCCCAAGTTTAGCAGAATATATCTGCCTGTAGATGGTCTGAGCTGTTCTGGACAATGACATAATGTAAAACCCAATGTGATTCTAAGATTAAGCTAGATTCTGATCTCCCATATCATAAATGAAATCAAATTCTTTTGTACCAGGACAACTTGTATCTGATTCACGTTTTTCCATAGGTTTTTAACAGATCAGGACTCTGTTAAAGTGAGATAATTTGAATTATCATCAGATAAATCAAAAGTGTGAACATTGCATTTCACATGGCAACGCAGCTAATACTGGTGTGTTGCATTCCACAAAGCCACAGCGCTGACATGTCACAGAAATGCTCACGATTGACTTGGAACTCTCATGGATGTTTACATATTTATTCTTTTAAAGTATTTTGTTTGAAAGTATTCCTATTTACATAAAAAAAGTAAAGTTACACTGCTTAAAAAATGTGGAAGGCAAAAATGGAAAAAATTATTCAGAATGCATAAATACTTTGTGCTGAGAATCCTTTTTCTAACAGAGTGATAGTAAGTACATTTTCTATACTCTACTATGCTTATTTTCATTCTAGCTTCTCATGTAGTTAAAGGTTAGTTGGATCACAGGACCATAAGACATGTGCCCACCTATTGATATACACATGCTTTTCTGGTGACAGCTTAATAATCTCAAATATTTTGCTTATGAAGAATTAAATGCAGAAGCATATGTTTAACCCGCACTTTTCTGAGCCAATGCAGCTATATTCCCTGTGCTAGTAACAGAATACTGAGAACACGAATACAAACAGCTGGAGTCAGGATAAAAACACATTAACTTATCTGAATTCCCTTGAATTTGAAACATTTTGATGAAATGTGGAGTTCTAAGCATCATTCATTTAGCTTCAGCCAAACCATAATCAAGGTCCATTCTTGTTTGTTAGTCTTCTTGTTATTCATCTCACCTGACTTTAACTGTCTGAGCTATGGCTCAAGACCCAAATAGATGTCCTCTAGAGTTAGGGAGGGAGAGAGATTCATATTGTAGTCTAGCCAGAATCACCCCTGGGGATACCGATCTTTTTCCACTGTCTACAGAGAAAAGATAAGGTGATGATAGCCCTGAATTAAGACTCTCAGTTAAGTGCCTAAAGTTGGGTGAGAAAATCTGAGCCTTGCTAAACAGCTTGAGTGATCCAAAATGTGTGGTGATATTATCTATTTATAGTGTTACCCTACTGTCCCTCTATTCACTTGGTGAAAGGAATAAAATAGAACAAGGGCTATGATTCAGTAAATCACACAACGAATTTCAAAAAAAAAAAGCTCTTTTCAGGCAATTTCATCTTCGAATTTGTAGATTGCACAGAGAAACCCAAATCATTCAGGAATGAGCAGATAAATTTTCATGTACCTTAGAAAGAGTCTGGAAATCTGACAATGGCCATACTAGGTTATCATAGAGGATCATGTTCAGGTGGCAGATAATTGGGAAACACTGCATATCTCAGGGGAGTAAAGCTTCTACATGTACATGAAAGGAGAAACCATTTCTGCGTGTGGAAAAATATCTCACAGACATCATGATAGCTCACAGGATTTGGTGGTTATTCTGGATTTGTACCAGCTTTTTGGGATCAGCTAGGATTGGAGGCTTGCACCTGTTTCACTGCATTCTCTCTTTTTCTAAGATGGTCTCAGTTCAGAAGAAGAAACAGGTCTTAAAATAGTGATTACAGACCTGTGACTTTCTGGTTCTTGAAACTTTTGCTCCAGTCTGTGTATTTCTTTTGTTAACTGGCTGTTGCTCCTAAGGCCATGGTTAATCCCACCAAAATTTAGGTCCCTGAGGTGTCTACTTTCTCAGTCACTCAAAGATCATTATAGAGAAGGAATAAGAGAAGCAATTCTAGAGGCCATCAACGAATGCATATTGAAGCATCAAGAATATAGATGAGAACTCTTCTTTCTACTTTTCCACTGGCAATATAAAGATACTAGAGTGTGAAACTTCTAATCCCAAGTAGTCAAGAAGAGAAGAATCATCCACTGGCAATTACTGCTCCAGTCCCTTCCCTGTTCTTCATTCACTCCTTTCATCAGGTGTCAGGAAATTCCAGGGATTAATGACATGAATTTCTGACCCTCAAGGAAACTGAAGGGCAATAATCTACATTTAACTATTGCATTTATGTGTTCTGAAACTTAGCAAAGCTCCTTTCCCCCCCACCACCCCTGACTTGGCTTTCATTATGCAGCACTTTATATGTGTGAATTATTTTTCCACTAATGAGAAGTGCAGTGATTTTGGGTGCTAATGGAAAATAGTAGGAAATTAATGAGAGATGGGAAACAAGGGTAGGGTTTTTTTTCAGTATGCTTGTGTATGAATGGGAGTTGCTCTGTTGTATCAAGGGGAGAATAGATTAAGCATTTTGGAATGCACAACCCAAGAGGGATAGTTAATCCTGTTTTTGACAATCGCAAATGTAATACGTACAAATGAGGGGAAGCATTATGCATGATTTTCCTCATTTTACATACAGCACAATATGTTATTTTCCAGCTCTTAATTCATGTCTTCATTAAGTAAAACTGCTCTAAGTCTAACTGGAGTATGCTGCAGATTTGGGAAAGAAGATCATAGAATCATAGAATCATAGAATCATAGAATGGTTTGGGTTGCAAGGGACCTTAAAGATCATCTATTTTCAACTCCCCTGCTCTGGTAGAGACACCTTTCCACTAGACCAGGTTGCTCAAAGCCCCATCCAGCCTGGCCTTGAACACTGCCAGAGAGGGGGCAGCCACAGCTTCTCTGGGCAACCTGGGCCAGTATCTCACCACCCTCACAGCAAAGAATTTCTTCCTAAGATCTAATCTAAACCTCCCCTCTTTCAGTTTAAAACCATTCCCCCTCATCCTGTCACTCCATGCCCTTGTAAAAAGCTCCTCTCCAGCTTTCCTGTAGCCCCTTCAGGTACTGGAAGGTGCTAGAAGGTCTCCCCAGAGCCTTCTCTTCTCCAGGCTGAACAGCCCCAAGTCTCTCAGCCTATCTCCATAGGAGGGGTGCTCCAGCCCTCTGACCATCTTCATGGCCCTCCTCTTGACTCGTTCCAACAGCTCCATGTCCTTCTTATGTTGGGGGCCCCAGAGCTGGCCGCAGTACTGCAGGTGGGGTCTCATGAGAGCAGAGCAGAGGGACAGAATCCCCTTCCTCGCCCTGCTGGCCACGCTGCTGGGGATGCAGCCCAGGATACGGTTGGCCTTCTGGGCTGTGAGCGCACACTGTCGGCTCACGATGAGCTTCTCATCAACCATATCTCAATAAAGATACATTAAGATTCTTCCTTTTAAATGTTTTAGGAGATAAGCTTTTTATTAGCAGAGAAAAATATATAATAAAGAAATATATCACTGAGGCTTAGTTTACTTGGCTACTATTTACTGATCTGTGGTGGTTGTGCAGACCACCAGCTGTAGCTGTCAATGTCATGCCCAGCCAGTGTAGGTATCTGCTCCTTTCCAGAAAATTAGCAGTTGAAGACTCTTATTCTTCTAATACACATATCAAGGCTGAAATCCTAGTGCTGTGTGGTTTATCTCACTCATCTTCCTATCCTTATTGTCTGTGATGGCATTCCACGTAACCCAGATTTCTCTCCTAAGAAGACTAGATCCTACCCTTGGCCATGGCCAGCAACTCTTTTATATGCTACCCCTCAGGAACAAGTCTAGCACTTCTTGGAGCCTTTGATTTGCAAAGAGTCAAATGAAACACCTCCATGTAATTTATGCTAGTTGCTACTTCAGAGTTGCTCTAAATCTTTGTGGGAGATCATTTTGCATCTTGGCCAAACCCAGCATGTTGTAACCTCACCCACCAGTGCTGACTCCACATCAGGGAAGATGCCCTTAGGCTTCAAAGAAGTTAAAACATAGAATTTCTTCATTTCTTCTCTTAAGAGTATCATGATTTTAACTGTTTACCCTTTATTTAACAAGCAAATTAAAATTGTCAAAGTAAACATGTTCCTATATTAAAAACAACTGCACTTGTTTCAGGTTAATTATTGTCAAGATTGGTACAAGATAAAGCAGGGTAGTTATTAAATATTAGCTGGAGCGATGTTTAACTCTGGGGTTCTCCAATAAAAAAAAGAAATACTGCTTTCTTTTTTTTAAATTACTAAATACTAAATACAACCCTATAAGCCCCTGACTGAAGAGGTCACAATTGTGCTATTGATACTGAACACTGGAATATCCTGAAGACCAAATTGTATTCCTTCTCAAGAATAAACCCAAGACATTTTTTTTCAATATGTAGCAGTAATAACCAGTAAAATTTGACCTGATTTGAATTAGATATTGTTACTGGGATTCATTATGCTTGTTTTTAGTATTCTGTTAGTTAGCATCTGGTCTAAGTTGTCAAGGTTCCCTCTACAGAGAGTTATTGGGATGAGCTACTCTTTAAAGCTGCCTGTCTTACTCTGTTGAGTAACAGGGAAGCTGAATTCCATACTGATTTCCAATATTACTGTAGTGACTGTGCTACATCAGGCAAGAAAACAGCCGAAATCAAGGAACTGCTTTCAAAGGCTATAGCAAAACAACATAAGAATATGTGCCCTAGATAAAACAGCTTAAAAGTGAATAGAAAGAAAAATCCTCATCAAAAGGCTGGAATCAATGGACCGTCTTTATGGTAAATAAATAATAAAGTCTTTGGGCTGAGAAACACATGTTCCCTTGCATTTAGAAACCCATTGCTTACTACCAGTGTATAGAAGTCAATAGAAAAGCTCATAATTCTAGCAGGAATCGAAACAGATTTCTGGATGTTGTCAGGAAAGCAGCAATGCAAGTAAACCGTTTCATGGTCAGTATTCATACTAAAATCACAGTCTGTTGTGACTTCTGTGACTATTATCTTCAAAACATGAGATCTGGACTTAGAAAGACTGAGTTAAACCAAAAGCCAACTTCTAAATTTTTCAGATTCTGATTTAGCAATTGCAGTGAGAGATGAGATTAATGATTCATACTTGCATTAAGATTCTAAATACCCCTTATGTTGTCTTGAAACAAAATTCTATTCTCAAATAAAGACATACTGCTAAAACCAGGTGTAGATTTAGATTGGATATAGGAAGAAATTTTATATGATAAGCGTGGTGAGACACTGGAACGGGTTGCCCAAAGAAGTGTTAGATGACCCATCATTGGAAGTGTTCAAGATCAGGTTGCATAGGGCTTTGAGCAATCTGATCTAGTGAAAGATGTCCTTGCCCATGGCAGCGAGATTGGACTAGATGATCTTTAAAGGTCCATCTCAAACCATTCTATGATTCTATGATTCATATTGCAAATTCCCAAGTTCTTACGAAATAAGTTGCAGTTGTCTTAAAGGTTAAATTTTTATCATAACTTCAGAAAGTCTTTAAAGCTTGAAATATCACACTTTCTACAACTTGGATAGCATTCCAAGATTGCCCACTGGTCCATGCAAGTCTCTGTGGTGTGAATCCAGCCAACGGGAAAAACTGGGACTTCACTCTTATTTGATCTCAACTAATCCCATCAGCTCTTTGAGGAAGGTGATCAAGTGTCTGTTTGATAAATAGCCTCTCTACAAAACAAAAAGGAGGGACTAAGTGTGTTTGAATGAAAGATGAATTCTTGATAGACAATGATGTGACAGACTGTATGATGTCTGCCTAAGAACAGCTAGGTTTCATGAGAAGAAGTTCACCTTTCTGGAATGTACCAGCCCACGGTTTTCACGCTTCATGCCAAAGAAAATGGTTGAGCACTAGTTAGGTATTGGGCTAAGTAGATGTCACAAGACCTAGCCTGGAGATCTGCATTCCTATAAGAACAAACCTGAAAGTATTGCAAAAGAGCACTGTTTCATAACCTCAGTGACAGTTGAGGTAATGGGGAGATACTGCATGTCTCTATTATTTCTTTTCCTGGGGAGTACAGAAGCTTAATGTCCAAATACTTCGATCATGTGAAAGATCTGATCATCAGAACCCACTTACAAAGAAAAGAAAATGTTATTCCTTGAGATTTTATAATCAGGGTATAAAACACTTGGCAAGATCAGTTTTTGTCTAACTTCAGATACCTTCAGAAAAATCACTCATATTGGAGCTGGCTGTCCAACCTTTCTTTATAACAAATAAGGAAAAATGGAAATATTTAGAATAAATTCATATCAGCCCAATGAATTCTGCCTCAGAAGTGCCTACTCCTCCATCTCAGTGAATTCTGCCTTGAAATTGCCTACTCCTCCCCACCCACTACAACAGAAGCTGAGATCACTGGCTCAGATATGAACATTTGCATTGTTAGCCTGGTTAAGCATCTGACGTTCGATGAGATGAAACCCTCCCAGAGACATCACTGGGACTAACTTGACCCAACTTTAGTCCACTGTGGTGGGTGAACCTTGGCTAGCCACCAAGTACCCACCAAGTTGCTCTATCACTCTCCCTCCTCAGCAGGACAGGGAGAGAAAATACAATGGAAAAGCTTGTGGGTCAAGATAAGGACATGGAGATCACTCACCAGGTACAGTCATGAGTGGAACAGACTCAACTTGGTGAAGATTAATGTAATTTTTTGCCAATTGATAACAGAGTAGGATAGTGAGAAATAAAAACAAAACTAAAAACCCCTTTCCCCCACTTCCCCACGTCTTCCTGGGCTCATCTTCACTCCTGACTCTTCTGCTTTCTCTCCCATGAGCAACACAGATGGGATGGGGAATGGAGGTTGTGATCAGTTCATAACACAATGTCTCTGCCACCCCTTCCTCCTTATGCTGTTCCCCTGCTCCAGTGTGGGGTCCCTCCCATGGGATACAGTCTTGAAAAACTTCTCCAATGTGAGTACTTCTTAAATACATTATCACAGAGGCACAGCCAGCATCACTGACAGCCTTGGCTTTAGGCAGTGATGAGTCCATTTTGGACCTGTCTGAAACTTTCTCTACCTGACATGGGGGTAGCTCCTGGAGTCTTCTCAGAGAGGCCACCCCTGAAGCCCCCCTACTCCCACTCCACTGTTGAAACCTTGGCTCGTAAACCCAATACATCCACTAAAATTAAGCACCTAGTCCAAGAAAGTCATCCAACCTCCCTCTATAAATCATTCATAGTCCGTTCACCTTGTCCCAAAATAGGCACCCATCAGAGGTGAACCACCTTCTGAAGGATCCAGTCTTTCTCCATTACCTGTCCAAAGATCTTAGATGACTGCTTTAGACCCACCTTCTTGATGTTTGTAAGTTAGGTGAGATGAATCCTACTCCAGAGATCAAAACCGAAGGACTGTTTGCTGACAACATATTGATACTGTGCTGGTCAACTTACTCTGAAAAGGCACAGTTGCCAATTCTTTTTTGTTACTATTATTACTTTCTGTTGGAGGAACCAACCCAATGGGTTCTGTGATATGACTAAAATTTTCATAACTGTAAGGAACTTTGGAACTAATCCAATCTGAGTATCTGCTTTCTGTGTATGGCTCTGAAGACAGTAAGTTCTATTTTTAAACTGAAATTGGAACCTACAAGTAACCAGGTCCCTATGCTACATTAATATGCTTAATCAGATACACTTGTTTCTCCTACCAGAAATCTTGCACCCATTCAGACAGGTGGTCAAATCTAGGAAGGAAATAGGTTTTAAACTTTGTTTGAACATTATTTAAAAAAAAATTAAAAGGTAACAACTTTTATGACAGTGAGATGGACTCAGATGGAGAAAAATTTTATTTTAGTAACCCTGAAGGGCTATAGCTAAACTTAGAACAAACTTTTACTTAGTTACAAGTTTTTAAAAATAGAAATTCAGAGTATCTCATCTCAAAAAAAAGGTTGAAATAGAGTATTTTGAGTTTGCCAGGACATTCCATTCTTTTCTTGTGTGTTTTGGGTAGACTAGAATGAATTGAAATCAGAATGTTTCCACCACACATTCTATGCTCAACGACTCAGCATTTTCAGAAGGAAACAAATGTTTGCACTGGAAATTTTCCAGACAGCTTTCTCTTGATTTTTTTTTTTTCTCATTTCTTAGACTTCTGGACAGAAACTCTCAGCATGATGTCGTGATCCAAACTGCTTAAGAACCACCCTCTCCAATTCCAAACAATGCAACTTTAGAGAATTTCCTAATCTAGCGTTATGCCTGTGCTCATGCAGTGTATACCTGTGGCTTTTTTTCAATGAGCTTGTTTGCTCCCACTAAGTCGGAAAAGCCCCAGAGCAGTTTAGGAACCTGCAAGCATTGCAGTGTACCTGCTTTTTCAGCCCTGTTTGCTGACATAAGTCCACTGTGCAGGTGGGAGTGTGAGTCTGAGTGTAGGATGCCATGAGCTTCCCTGATGCGTCGTAATTAAACACCTGTGCTAAATAGCTCTTTGCCGAGCCGCTGTGAAAATCCGTGGAGTGCTCAATAGTCCTGAACATTTTCCATCTCTCACTTGGGCAGGTGGTCTCATGTTTGAACTCTGCTATTCAAATAACACTAGAGATGTGATTTCAGGACCTCTTCAAGGCTTTTATTTTGTTTTGTTGCTGCTGTTATTTTTAATGTTAAATGGTAATCCTG
Source organism: Nyctibius grandis (assembly GCF_013368605.1). Taxonomy (NCBI): domain Eukaryota; kingdom Metazoa; phylum Chordata; class Aves; order Nyctibiiformes; family Nyctibiidae; genus Nyctibius; species Nyctibius grandis. Next base: position 128,810,581 of record NC_090658.1, on the reverse strand, counting down.
AACTTCCTTAATTAGTATTCCTGGAGTATCTTTATGTTCTGCATATTTACAGTCATGCGTACAGTTGGCAAAACTGTACAGGTGACTATAAGGATTAAGAGCCTAGAAAAGTTATATACCACAAAATGAGTTCAAGTTAGCAAAGGGAAATTACTTAAATAAATGTGTCTGTGGGAAAAGAGGTTAATCATAGAATTTCCTCTAGTCTTAGAGCCTGTCTCTAGAGTCTTTTCGTAAACATGGAGTTCTTCAAGACCTCATAACTCTCTACTGGGAATGAAGGCTGTGTCTATACCAACAAACAAATCAAAGCTAGAGCATGTTCTCAACCTCCATCCCCCAATTATCCAGAATATGTAATTGTTTGCATGCTTCCTGTAGGGTTTTGGTTTGCACTGGCTAGCGCTCTCCTAGACTATGCCTGAGCATGGCCCAGGGGATTTGCACATGCTATGGACTGCTCCCCACAGGCAATTTGGACACTGCTATCCTGTCTGGAAGGAAAGGGAGTTTAGGCATGTGTCTACAAGCCAGGTTGTTCCCTTTACCTGCAGGATGGGACTGACTTCTAACTGATCCATGACTTGTTTTATTTAATCATATGCACATACCCAACAGTTCAAAAACAAACCTCCTGGTAAAATAGTGCTAATGAGCTTGGACCTGATTCCTTCTGCTGAGGTGTACTTCATACAACTAGGTGACCATAAACTGATTCATGACGGCTTAAAACAGAAGGCAGCAGTGAGTCAAGTCATGGAGCACAGCAAGGGAGTGTGACCATCACCTCTGCCACAGCATGAGACATGGATCAATGGAGGCTCCTCTGGCCTGAGTGCTAAGGTAGGAGGCAAAAGGAAAGCCAGGGGACCACCACTTCATTCTTCATACAAGGTCCACCTCTAAGGCTACTGACCCGACCTTCAGCCCAGTTAACTTCTTCGTTCTTGGAGTCATAAGGACAAGAATAATGGACAAAATAGCTGATAACTTTTATGTCACTACCTCTTAAAATTCCTTCAGCTACCCCCACGCTAAGCCAAGTATCCTGTGTTTAAAGAAATCAGAACCTGTGTTTTGTTTCATCCTAAATATTTGTTCCAGAGAGGTGTTCAGACCTTTTCTAAAAAGACCAACAAAGGGAAATTTTTGCTTAAAAGCAGTGTGGAATCGAAGTGTATGTGAGGTATCTTATTAGCTTTGCATTTATTCTCAATTCAGTCACAGGAAATATCCATTTTCCTGAAGAAGCAGCAGTTGTCATATTTTGCTGCTGTAGTGTGTGTAATATCAATCTCATGTTTATTTATGCATGTAAAGATTTTATTATTTACATTTAAATATTTATAACAATTCTGCATAAGCAACCAAAAAAGTTCATCTCTGCCCTTTAGGAACTAAGCAATTTCATTTTACTAGGTAGACTTTTTTCTATATAAATAATTGACACATTGATTTCTCCCTCTGTCTTTGTGCTATTTATATTATTTCTTAAACGCAAGAGGGTTATAGAACTAACAGACTGACTGGTTTGTTTTTATTACCTATCAAATCCAAACAGACTAATATATCACATGAAGAATCTGGGAAAGGGAGTGGTGATAAAACACTAAAAAATAGGAATGAATTCATTAGAATTCAGATATGGAAGCCTATGCTAATTACATTGCTGCATTGAAAAAACATTTGTTTCTTCATGGAAATAACTTTACGTAATTTTTTTTCCCTGAGATTAGTTGTACTGTCTGGCTGTGTAGCAATAGATATAATTGCTGTTCTTCTTTCCTTCAGTAGTGCTATCCTTAAAATGATTTTGTAAAAATCAAGGAGTTTTAACAGTCTCCGTGAAACCTTGATGGTTATATGGGAGGTTGTACTTGGAACAGGTTTTCCCTCTGGCAGGTAACTCAGACCAGTTGTGTCTGCTTCTGAGGGCGAGGACAGCATCTTTTTCATTCTTCCCTTCCTCCTTCACTAACTACTCTGGACAAGTTAACACTGGCTTTAAAAATTTGTCCTCCTGATTGCTGCTGAAAAAAAAACCCCTCACTTCTGTCAAACACCGCTCCCTGGCAGTGTTTAAGGATGAGGTTTTGAGCAACCTGGTCTAGTGGAAAGGTGTCCCTGCCTGTGGCAGGAGGATTGGAACTAGATGATCTTTAAAGTCCCTTCCAACCCAAACCATTCTGTGATTCTATGATTCTATAACAATGAGAGAAACAAAATCAGTATCCATTGACATTTTAAAAAATAGAAATAGAAGTGAAGGCAGATGCACAATTTGTGGAAGAATAATAGAGCAGGTAATATTCCTCACTCATTTAATACTACCTTAACACAATGATTCAAAGACCAGTGGAGTTAAACTTTTTCTTTTTTTTTTTTTAACTTTCACTTCAGTCAATGCAATCCTAGTGAAGGAGAAAGTAAATTCATCTTTAAGAGTTCAGTTCTGCCACCAAACAGAGCCTACCAAATGGCATCACAGGTATGTTAGGCATTTTTACCAGTTACATCCTTGTGCAAGACTGTGGTCAAAGAAATAGAAAGAAAATCACATTTCCATCAACTGTGTTTGCAACCCAAGCAATCAAGACAGTTGAAAAGAAAATAGGACAGCCAAGTGGCTTATCCAAGGTGTCAGGTAAATTGCAAAGCCAAGTATAATGTCCAGGCTCTGTTCTCTAAATCAATTAGCTATTCTCAAGTCCATCCTGTTCCATTAAGCCACTGTTAAACAAAAGGAAAATGTAGTATTCTTTCTTTTAGTCATCATTCATAGTTTATCTTCCTTTGGCTGCTTCTCATACTTTTTCCTATTGTGTATTTTTCCCATGTGGAAGCAAATGATGAGATTGTGTGTTCTTGCTTCTGAGCTAGGAGCACAGTACTTAAAATCACACCCAACACACCACATAATCTACTTCATAAATTTCCTTTACAGGTGTTCGGGAACCAGCGCCTAAGGGTAGGTTTCCATTGTTTCTCCTGGATCTATTAAAATCATTTCACACAATTTCAGCTTGCTATTTTAATTTTCAAGGTTTCATTCTGTTTCCTTACAGGTTTAGGGATGAATATTCTCCCTTTGCTCAATTACAAAACCAGAAGATTATGTGGAATTTCAAAAACTGCTCCAACGTGAATGTTGCCAGCTTTGCAACCTGCTTAAGTAACCCAAGGGGAAAAGGAAGAGAGGGAAAAGGCATAGCTAATAGTTTAAATTGTGCCTCAGAAAGAAACTATATTGAAACAGCTTTATTAAGGTTGAAAGTCAGGCATGAGAGCTGGATCACTTCTTTCAAAATGTGGATGTTTCCACTGTTTTTTTCTAATCACTGCTGACTGAAGGGAGGTTGTAGTGAAGTGGGAGTCGGCCTCTTCTCCCAGGCAACTAGCGATAGGACAAGAGGAGGAGGGGAGGTTCAGGTTGGACATTAGGAAGAATTTCTTCTCAGAAAGGGTCAGTAGACATTGGAAGGGGCTGCCCAGGGAGGTGGTGGAGTCACCATCTCTGGAGGTGTTTAAAAAAAGACTGGACATGGCACTTAGTGCCATGGTCTAGTTGACATGGTGGTGTCAGGGCAACAGTTGGACTCGATGATCCCAGAGGTCTCTTCCAACCTGATTGATTCTGTGATTCTGTGATTCTGTGTGACTCTGACACACAAAAAGAGTTAGTTTCTAAAGTTATAACTTTTATTTTGAAATTCAGGGTAGACTATGTCCATTGTTACTGGGATTTATCTCACCTACTTTAAGCATCTAGAAGTTAGATACCTACACCTACAGCAGTCAGACCAGGCTCTTTTTACAAACAGGGGAGAACAAGAGGCGTTTTCAGAGATCAGTTCGTCTCCTCCTAGGATCTAAAAGACAGGAAAAGAATCTGACTTTGGAGGCATGTTTTTTATTCCATTGACTATCAAAGGAAGTTACTTCATCACCCAGTTCTGGACTCAGATGATTAGCTTACAGTTCTCAGACGGCAGGTGAGATAAACCTTGGTTTCTGTGACTTGCATGTATTACAAGTATTGCACAAAATGAGGGAACAGTTTCTCCTGAATGTGGCAGAAGCCATTTTTTTAAAGATTATAGATAGTTATAGGTTTTCCCATTTTGGGTTTTAGAGCAAAAGATTTACAAGGCTTCTGATATTGCATTTCCAAGCTGTTCCTTTTCTTACATACCCTTGTATCAGATTCAAATATATGAACTAACTAGACCATAAACTCCTACAAAAATCTCTGAAAGCTCTAGATGCATAGCTGATGACTGTCATCACCATCACTAAGTCTCTCTCTGCTAGAATAAATTTTACCCAAAAAAATAAATGTTTTGGTGGAGGGTGGGGATTTGCATTGATTCAAATTTTCAACAGAAAAAATAGTACAAATGGGGAAGACTTGGAAATATCAAAAGGAGCTGTAAACAGATTATTCAAGGAATTTAAGTGGTTTAAAACCATTGAAAGCACTAAAGGTTAGGTGATTTCTTCAAGAACAAAACTGTACTGTAGATCCTGTAGAAAGTAGAACTGTACTTTCAATTTACTGTATGCAACTGATGTCAACATTCATAATGCTGTTACCCCAAGGAAATGTCCATAGTAGTAGGTTCACTTGCAAGAACTGCGAGACTAATGCTGTAAGTGGCTTGCATCAATACCGTGGGACCTGTGTCTAAAGAGAAAGGAGAAACATTCATTAGTTAAGAAATAGCTTGGTTTCTTTTTCATTTTTTTTATCTCTTGCCACTGCTCTGCTACTGCTTTTGGTCTATATAATCAGCTAATGAGATTTCCACTTCTCCGGGCAATGAGGCAAGTTGTGCTCGAAGAAAAGTTATGCCTAGATTCATTGCAATTCATTCATATACTATTAAGAAATATTTTACAGCGCAGCGCATTTAAACAAATATTAAATTCACACAATTGTTAATCAGTGTGCCATCTGGAAACATTTGAAAGTTTAGACTCTTAATTGCCTGAATCTCATAAATGTTCAAAATTGTTGCATACTACAGGCTATATTGCATTTAGGAATTTTTTACTGTATAAATACATGTAATTAAAACGTGAGATAGGAACACTTTCCAGCAGCTGTTGTGAGAGCTGTAACCATCTTCCCTATTAATCTTCAGGGATTTGAAATATGTATTGCTGAGCACCAGGGTCAACAATATGCCGTTACATTTGAATCCCACCATTTGACAAAGCATTGCATTCTGTTTCTAAATTCTTTCATGTGACTGACAGCTACATCCATTTCTTCCCGAGGCCACTCTTTAAATTCCTTTGTACTTGTAGAAGCAAGTTTGCTGGCTCAAGAATTTTGTCTTAACTCTGCCTCTAAGACTTGTCAACGGCAAATTAGGACAAGAAATTCTAATTTATGTTTCAAAGGCACCTATGGTAGTAAGAGAAACTATTTTTATTTACATTTTTGTCCTCAAAAGTGTCAAATCAAAGACTCTATAATTACTATATATTTTCAGGAGATGTCACATTATATTGACTTCAGGGGGCAAGTGGTAGATAGGGTTAATCTGAGTAAAGTCAGTGAAATGCACAAAGAATTTCTGTTCACAGCAAATGTTACTTAGAGAATTAACTATCTCAGTAAGAAAACAGAAATATTTAGGCTATCAGCTGCTCTATTCCAAGAGGTTTGAACACAGACATAGAAGACACTTCTGGGGTAAGGCAACTTCTTCATGTCCATAGGTCAATGGAAGAGTGTCTCGTGTCATACACCCTTAATGGTTTTGACCAAGATAGTGAAAAGGTTTTCAATGATGGTGCATCTATTGTTTTTCAGCAGACATGTTCAACAATCTGACATTAATGGGTAGTTTTAATAGCATCATTCCTTTGCTCTCTCAGGAAATTCTCCATGTCTGTTTCCTGTACTCTCTTGTTCTCCACCATGAGTCACAGATGCTCCTTGCTTAGAAAGCCCAGAGGCAATCAGCACTGACTTTATCTCCACATTATTTCTCAGGGTATGGCTATCAACCACCAGCACCTTTTACAGCCAGCCAAACAGCTAATGACATGTGTGATATAGGCTCCTTTGTGCTGTTTCCAGATACTAAAATATATGTTATTAAAGTGTTTTTCTGATATTGTTTATAAATGTTGAATTACTGTGATTATTACCCTAGGGAAGATATGTAGTTGTGAAGAGAAAGGAGTGATTCATGTGATCTTGAGACAGATGACCCATGATTGTGTATGTGGAAGGGATGATGATCAAGTTGGTAGCTGATGGGAATGATTCTCTCTCTAAACGTCAAGCAGGATTTTTTTTTGTGTAGGGTTGCCCGAGTATTCAAGAAACAAATTAATGACTGAATATCCTTGCCTTTAATCCCATTTCTGAGAGGATCTCCATCAGGGCAAAGGAAAAGCACGTTTGGGAATCGGAACCCTACACATTGGAGAGGTACATGATTGGCAAAGCGTTACTGTTATATAAGATAGGTATAATTTGTCCTCTACCTTTTACATAAAAATCAGCATGTATTGAATGAAATATTTCTTTTTTTTTTATTTTTTTTCCTGAGCTTATATCCCTAGTCCAAGAAATAAACCATAAACTGGATCAACTAAGATTTGTCTTGCTGCCTACATTCCATTGCCAAAATGCTATCTTCTCTAGTATTTTTCAGTGGTAGACCCCTGAGGGACTAGACATCTCCAATAAAAAACCTTTTTCCCAATGACTACATGGAGAACATAGATAGATGGGACAATGGTGGACTTGCAAAATCAACTGTTGGTACTGCATTATCATCCTGACAACTCTGATGGATCCCCTTCTCTAAACCCCTTTTCTGCCCTCCTGCAGGTGTGAGGGGTGGAGCAATGACCTCTTTTGCAAGAAGAGAGAAAGCAAATACTGCTTTCCCAAATTAGGATCTCACAGAACAGCTGTAAAGTGAGAGCTTCAGCATTTCTTCTTTATTATCACAATTGTTTGTTAAAGAGAGAAAGCCTGAACTTTTTTTTTTTGGTCTCTCTTTTTTTCTTTTGAGCCTGTCTGCTTTTGAAGGAGCATGTATTTTCTTGAGAAGAGGAAAATTTAAACATGGGAGGGCACCTGTAGCCGTTCTTATCCAGACATTACTGAAAACATACAGAAGAGGGGAAAATAGAGCTTTAAATCAGTATTTTTGTGACACAGCTGACGGAGCATAATGCAAGTAGGGCTTCCATACCTTTGGGTTATGAAATGAGAGACACAGGGCCTGAGTTATTAGTGCTAAAGAGAAAGAAAAGTGCTGTTTTAGCACAAATGAAAAATTCCCACCAACTGACTTATGCAGTCTTTTTTGTGAGTACAGAACCAGATGCACAAATACAGGATGAAGAAGCAAATCTACTTAAACAGCTAGAAAGGGGGGCTACTGTCCTTTAGACACAGATATATCACAGTTATTAATGGGTAGGGCTCTGGAATTCAAGAGTACTAGGTTTCTGTTTCACGACACCAGCCTAAGATCTGTTTTCCTTGTGCTTATTATCAAAGAGCTGATTTCATCCTTACTTTCCTGAATTTAGAAATATTTGTGTGTCCCAAATTCAAAGTCTGACATATTGTCCAATGTAATTGCTTTCTACTGCTCTGTTTTTCAAAAGAAAGGATGATTTCATCTGCCTTACCTTGTTTTTGAGCTCAGAAATATTTATTTTTACTGATTTCTGCTGCTGCTTTCCGGTGGGACAAGTGAAGCCAAGCTAGCAATGAGTTTGTGTTTTTAACTGGTTCTTTTCATGTTCAACAAGGTGCAAGCTCTAATTCAGGCTTGTGAACGGTTGCAAAATTCAGAGCAACCGTTCTTTCTTCTGTTGATTATCTGGTATTGTTAATGACTGAGACTACATTGCGCCTACTCTATAGAGGGGGTACTAGTGGTATGTCTTTCCTCTGTCTGGCCACTTAATTTTATAAAACTCAAAGGCTGTAACATCCTTGCAATCTGTACCCCATCTGTCAAATTCTGGCTGAAATTGGCCAACAGATGTTTTGCAATGCTACTGTTTCTCTCCAGTTCCACCACATTCCTCCCCCAACATGCTTCTATGACACGCACCCAACAAAATGGTATGCAGAAAAGATAGCAAGGCAAGGCTTTTAAAGCCCTCTTCATTCCTTGTAATAAATCCATGCCTAGTTATCAACATCTATATGCCTCAGATGAGAACATAACTTGTTCTAGGCAGAGGGGAAATCTGTGGGGGACTTGAACTGCCTGAAATGGTGTGTTATGTAAACAAGGATGCAAAGCAAATGGTGGGAAAAGAAACACAGGTAGAAAGGGGAAAATTAGTTGTTACAGGGTCATACAGGAAGATAGCTGTAAAGACAAAAAGGAAATTTAGTTTTCTTGTGTTACACTAATTCTCTACCCTGGACTTCACAGCCTCACATTTTCACTGAAGCAGGTTATCTCCAAGACAGCCTCAGTCTTCCTTCTTGTGAAGTCCAGTATGCCAAACACAGAATTTCCTGATGATCTTTCTCTTAAGTCCTGCAAGATTTTTTGCTGCTCACAATGTAATTCTAGTACTACAGACTGTTCAAATTGGATTATGCAATTCTAGTGTTACAAATTATTTGGATTGGATTATTTAATCAGATCATTTTAGAATAAAGTATCATAGAAACATAGAATCATTGTTTGGGTTGAAAGGGACCTTTAAAGATCAGCTAGTCCGACTCCTCTGCCATGGGCAAGGATATCTTTCACTAGATCAGGTTGCCCAAAGCCCCATGCAACTTGACCTTAAACACTTCTAATGATGGGGCATCTACCACTTTTCTGGGCAACTTATTTCAGTGTCTCACCACCCTCTGTAAAAAATTTCTTCCTTATGTCCAATATAAATCTACTCACTTTCTGTTTAAAACTGTTGCTCCTTGTCCTGCCACTCCAGACACTGATAAAAAGTGTCTCTTAATCTTTCTTATAAGCCCCCTTTAAGGCCACAAATTCAAAGGCCAGAGTAAGTTCTCCCTAAAGCCTTCTCTTCTCAAGGCTGAACAATGTTTCAGCCTTTCTATAGCAGAGGTTTTCCATCCCTGTGACTGTTTTCGTGACCCTCCCCTGGACCTACTCTGACAGGTCCATGTTTTTCTTGTACTGGGGATGACAGAACTGGATGCAGTACTCCAGGTGGGGTATCAAGTCATAGTGACTGAAACATCAGGACAAGATGCATCTGCATCGCCAAGTGATAGCTCTCTGGTTCTGATTCCACTCAGGGATAAAGTGGTTCCAAATTTTTCAAAACAAAGCTTTGCTGTTAACATATCCCATTCAAGGCAAAATAAGTAGCTTCTGAGACATCCGAAAGAAGAACTGCAGGCCACTAGGGCTTTTGGAATTCTTGACATGGACATTAATGTGAGTGATGACATCCACCATGCTCAGTAGGAAAACTGTGGACAAATTATTTAAGTGCCACTGATCTTGTCTTAGATTGGGAGATGGTACAGTTGATCTTTCAAGGGCTTTCCCACACATTTTTTGATGTGTGCACACAGCACAATTTTCTATGATTTCTAGGAATGATGATCCACTGTGTTTCTCAGCAGAACAGTGTACTGGTGCTGCATTGGGGAATTTTTGTGCTAATAATATGCACAGATAATAAAGAGATCGGAAGACAGGCACACACACAGAAATAGATATGATATGGAAGTAGACCTGTAATTCTTGTTTGGATTTGACAAGCTTGGTGTTGGTTGACCTGATATTCACTATTTACTTTCTTGTTTCTTACTGCTTCCCCTAACATTTTTCTTTTAAAGCAAAAGAAATATATTAACAACCAACCCCCTTCCCTTAAACTTTTCTCACACACAACCTACTGAATCTCTGGATTAAAGCAATATAAGAACAAGAGAAATCTTTCCTCTTTAACAGACTGAAGAAAGGGTTAAAGATATTTTCTGCACCTGGAAATTTTTTTCAACAGTAGCAGAGATGAGCAGTCAGACAGCAGCCTTTGATCTTTCCATGCTGTGTCACAGCTTGTGCACTGAAGTATTTCATGTGAGGTTTGGGAGAGTCTGCCATCTGACTATGAAAGGCGGGGAATGCCGTGATAAAGAACATTAAGGAAAGACACGCTCTGAGGCCTTGTTTCCTCAGACAAGGCTGTCAGTATCCCTTTTCCTTCTACATTACCATCACAGCTGGACAGTCACACAGCTAAAGGCAGTCCTTCTTGCAAGGTCCATCTTGCAAGGTCCTTCCTGCCTTAAGTGTAGATGAACACAGAGGTAGAATTACTTTTCACTGCGTCATCAAGACAGTCCCCTGTAGATCTGATTCTCACTCCTCCTATAGGAAACAAGGCCCAGATTTATCCTGTGTGACTTAAGGTACCTGAGCTACTGTAAGACTGTTATCTACTCAGGGAAGAAAAAAAGATAGAGGTATCCAGGAGGATGAGTCAACCTACCAAAGATCTAAGTCATCCCATGGATACACTTATCTCTTTATCTTTATTGACTATGGAAGCAGCCTCTGTTGCCACAGAGATCTTGAGTAAGTACTGCAAGTTGGGTGGGACGAATACAGGCCTATTGACCCAAATGATGATCAGAAAACAACCAGGTCAATAACATCTTGCAAAGTAAGAATTTGCTTCAGAGTTCACAAAGTTAAATCTGAACTACTTTTGATTTCAGTATGTTTTCCATAAAATTATACGACTTCACCTGAACAATAGTTTCAGAAGATTTCTGTTTGTTCTTGTACGTAATGTAGCTGATCTGATTTTCTCTTAAGACAAGAATATAAGTATAAATAATATCTGTTGCACACAGTTTACTAAGACACAGAGACATATTATATGCAAGTGCTTTTTTGATACATATGGAGAGAGTGAGTATCATCACAATGTTTTTCTTGGAGGGTTTTTCAGACTGTATTAGATAATCCAGGAGAGACAAAGCCTTGATAAAGCAAGACATTGCGGTGGAAATTGAACATAATGTTTGCATCTCCACCACGATTTTACCTACATGGAAACTGTAGGAAATGGAGCTGAACAAGACTGCATGAGGTTCTCTGCTTTACTCCTTAACAGGAGATCAAGATACAAGATCAACCATATGTAAGCTCTTTTCACAGCTGCTTACGTAGTGGTGGATATTCCACCACTTATTTCTAAGGCATTATAATCCAGTACTTCACTTTCCTTCACATTTCTCCTAATATCAAGATGTTAGGAATATGTCGCATGAATATTTAGGGAAAAGTAAGCAAAGAAATAGAAATAAGATTTTTTTCCTGTTTAAATTAATCAGGTTTAATTTTTATAATGCATTTCCTTTTATGTCCTTGCACTGGAAACACGTATCATGGTTACTTTTATTTATTGAATGGAGAGCACAGAAGAAGTAAAGCTGAATTCTCACATAAGGGCCAAGGACAGCTTTTTGAAACATAAAAATAGCCCAACTTATAAATTTAATATACTAGATTCTTCATGGATTAGAAAAACTACAAAGGACCTCTGGAAAAAAAAGTGTGACTCTCCCTTTCTTGCCCTGCAGGGCTGAAGGATTATTGATTGTAAAGATTTTGGCATGTTAAGGACTGTGTCAGGACTCAATTTTGCTTTCCAAGAGCCTGCGCAGAGGAGGAGATCCACATACAGAAGGGAGAAGAGATTTTGATATGGCTAGATTTTTTTCTTGATAAGTAATAAATAGTAAGATGTAAACCAAAGGTCTGGAGAACTGGAATAAATCCATGGAGGGAGAGAAGAGGAAAGATTTATAGGGCAGGGTAGAAAGGAATGGTGATACATAAATGAGCAGTGATACAGCTTTTCATTTATGCTGTTGTATCACCATCTAAACACCCCATATTTATACCCATAAGCATATGTGAGCTGATATATAAATGTGTATATGCACAGTAAATGAAGTGTGGGCACAGATATCAGCTGTGTGTACATGCATAAACACTCATATGACTTTATATTCATATATACAGAAAATGTATTATGTTATCTTCAATGTCTCTCCTTTCTAAAACAACAGCATATAGTTTTCAAACATAAGTTAATTCTTTTGTTTTTTTTTTTAATTGGAAGTGCTTCACTTAAATAAGTAGACTCCTGACAACCTTATTTTTTCAGTCTTTTCAGAGTTTACGTAATTAATAAGTACAGAAATTTTCAGTATATATTTGTATGGCAAGATCTGGATGGAACTGTGATCCAGACAGAGCAGAGACATAGAGGATGGTTTAAATAGCTGTCTTGTTGGTCACTTGTCTGCAGCACTAGTGGACCCAGTCTCCCTCATCTTTTCTTGTGGCCTCAATCTGCTTGAAAAACATGAGCATCTTATTACTCTCTCCTCTGGAGCTGAATACTCGAGTCTTGCTGAAGAAGCAGTAGTAATTTTAACATCAATAATACTTGCCATCAAGATCGCTTGCCAAAGAATAATGAATATAAATCGGTCAAGCTTCTCCAATTCCTATGATACAAATCATATATAATCAAGGGTGAAATTAAAGGATCTCCCAGCCTTTCTACAGCCACTGATCTTGTTTCCATTTTTAAGGAAATTATAGTAGCTTAAATAAAGGGAATCTTGGCAATAATTTATTTTTGCTTTCCTTTCAGAGCTTTCACAGTTAATAAACACTTAACATTTTCAAAATTAATTGCAGTGGAATTTTCTGCACTATTTAGAGAGCCTTGAAAAAAGGAGTTGTCAAACAGACCCAATATGTCTCAAACTCGACAACCATATGACTTAGCCTTGTGTTTTAGCCATACGGATGATGAAGGCAACTGTGATTACTCCTCGTGAAAGCGGGGGAAGTGAGACAAGATTGCTAATGTCAGCCTGGGTTGTCAAGTGTAACCAAGACTGTGGAATTGCTGAGCTGTGTACCCAAGAGTGTGTCAAGGCTGGATAACTTCCATAAAATAGGACAGTCCGTCACGTGGTGCTTTGAGCCAGTTAAAGAGTACGTGTGCCTACAACAGATGTGCCGTGTTAAAGATAGTACCCAAAAATGGTCAGGTGCCAGCATAACAAGTTTGTGAGCAGATCCTCCCAGCAGGAGCCAATTTCAGTGAAACAAGCTGGCAAGGCAGCACACTTGTCATGGATGCAAATGCCAGATTTGGCATCTGCAGGTTTGTGGCACAGAGTGGGGGAAAAAAGATCCACGTTTCCACCACCAACTGGTGTCAGGGCTTCAAAGAAGAAATCTCTCAGATGTTTAGTCTATGGAAAATGTTGCCATGATTTCATAAATCTCATTTAAAAAAAAAAAAACAAGAAAGAAAAGCAACAACAACAAAAAAACAAACCAAAATCCCAATCAGTAGCTACTCTGTAGTCTGATGATCCCCTTTGCATAGTTGTTAAAAAATCAGTTAGTGTCCTGACTTCTCTGAAGTCAAATTCTCATCACGGCCTCGCTGCATGCTTGTGTGAAAATATTCACAGCCCAGACAATCCTGAAAAATGAACTATTGTTAAAATGTGAGGGCCCTTATTGGGCAGTTCTTTGCAACCTTTTCACTCATTAAAGGTAACTAGAGTTTGTCTAAATACAGAAACAGAAGCAGAGTTCGCTTCTCATTATGATTCTTCCATGGGAGTCCAAACAATTACTTTAAGTCTGACAGTTTCTCAGAAGATAATTGTAACAGAAAATGATGGATAAATTTGTATTGAGAACTTTCTGATTTATTGAATGCACTTGTCAGGAATAGAGGGCACAATGGTACGTGTTTCAGGATTCAAGGAAACTGGTTAAGGAGGAATTTTCAGGATTGCCTCCTCCCTCCAAGGTTTTAAAATATCTGTGACAGTAAAATGTTTGTGTTTACAACTTCTGTTCTGTGCAATCTACAAGTATAACTGGAGAAAACTTGCACCTTGCACCCAGATGGAGCATCTCCCCCAAAGACTAAGGGGATGCCTAATGGTTACCATCACTGAAGACATGTTCTACAGGGCTCAGAGTCATACCAGAGACAGATGGCTTGCAGTTTCACTTAGCCTTTTATTCATGGTAGGTGCAAACAGCCTGTAGAACAGGCTTGCCAATATTGCAGAAGCAATGCCAAACCAGCTGTTTTTTCCATTGGCTGGAACCAGGAAACTCTGATTTTCTCGATTTCAGGAGAATCAGTGGTGGCTTAATTTCCAGGGCAACATATCAGTTTACTATAGTCATTCAGTTTCTTTTCAAGGCAGTCCATGGTGATATCTTTTCCTACAATTCCAACAGATAGAAGCTGGCAAAGGTCATCTGATGCTTCTTTTCTCAGGAATCAGATTTACCAGGATGAGTTGGACCGCCTACATAGGGTATTCCAGCCACGTTTGGCCAGTTGTTATGTTCATCCTATACTTGGGCTCTAAGCTGGTGAACAAAAACTACCTGTATGAAAACATTGGTATAGAAATGTGACACATATGAATTTTAAACTCAGATTATTAGATATTAGGAAGAAATTCTTTCCTATGAGGGTGGTGAGACACTGGCTTAGGTTGCCCAGAGAAGCTGTAGATGCCCCCTCCCTGGCAGTGTTCAAGGCCAGGCTGGATGGTGCTTTGAGCAACCTGGTCTAGTGGAAGGTGTCCCTGCCTGTGGCAGGGGGTTGGAACTACATGATCTTTAAGGTCCCTTCCAACCCAAACTGTTCTATGATTCTAAGAGAGAAAGAGAAAACGGGGAAAGGAGAGAGAACAATTCCAGAATTACATTGACTGAATTGCTCTCTAATCAGACAATTTTGTGTATCATCTGAAAAATTGGACATGGGAAAGCAGTTATAGTAAAGTCATACTGCATCCAAGATAAAGAGACTGAGGCTGTGGCTGCAGATTGGTATAACCTGGCTGGAGAAAATAATTTCTTGGTAAAACATTATGATTTTGGAATCTGGAAACTCCTTTCATCTTTTCCATCTCCCTCCACAGTCTAATCCCTCATTTTTTTCCTAGGTTAAGCTGAAGATCTGAAAGATTTCATGAGAACAGACAACACTCTGCAGAGTCTTTCTAGGGTTATAATTTCTTATTTACCCATAGGGGGAATTTCTAGAGTCAGTAGCCCAATATTTAAAGACACTCAGACTGGGCTGAGGCAGAAGTTGCTTAGAAATAGATATGGATGAATTGATTTTACATATTATTACAACTAAAGATGAGGTTGTCAAACTGGCTAAACCATTCCCCAGAAATTACTCTTTCTGTCCACTAATTATAAAGGATGTCTAAAGGATGAACATGAATATAAAGATTTACATTATGGAGTGTAAGCTCACATGAGCTGAATATGCCTAGACGTCTAAATCCAAAAATATCTGAAGTGTGTAAGTTAGATGGCCCTGAGATGTCGAAATGGAAACACTGTTGTTGTTGCCTCTGTATGTAATCAGTGAAGAGAAAGAAGCCCTTCCAGAGTTGACTCAAAGCTCGTACATTAGAGTCCTGTTTAGAATCTTCCTTTGGAGCTGCATCTGTTGACCAGAGGAGGTTGGAGAACCATCTTGGCTTTGACTCCAGACAGCAGCTTTACTTCAGGGACTGTGAATAACTCTATTCATTCTGCTTCTTCTCCTTCTTTCCTACCTCCTCAAGAGTACACCTTAATTCCAATTTTCTTTTAAAGAATCATAGAATCACAGAATAATTTAGGTTAGAAAGGACCTTTAAGATCATCAAGTCCAACTCTTAACCTAACACTGTCAAGCCCACCACTAAACAGTATCCCTAAACAACACATCTACATGTCTTTTAAATACCTTCAGGGATGGTGACCCCACCACTTCCCTGGACAGCATGTTCAGATGTTTGACAATCCTTTTGGTGAAGAAATTTTTCCTAATATCCAATCTAAACCTCCCCTGGCACAACTTGAGGCCGTTTCCTCTCTTCCTGTCACTAGTTACTTGGGAAAAGAGACTGACACCCACCTTGCTATACCCTCCTTTCAGGCAGCTGTAGAGAGTGATAAGGTCTCCCCTCAGCCTCCTTTTTTCCAGCTAAAAAAACCCAGTTCCCTCAGCCGCTCCTCATCACACTTGTGCTCCAGACCCTTCACCAGCTTCATTGCCCTTCTCTGGACTCTGTCCAGCACCTCAAGGTCTTTCTTGTAGTGAGGGGCCCAAAACTGAACACAGTATTCAAGATGTGGCCTCACCAGTGCTGAGTACAGGGGGACGATCCCTGCCCTAGTCCTGATGTCCACAATATTTCTGATGTTGTTGGCCTTCTTGGCCACCTGGGCACACTGCTGACTCATATTCAGCCAGCCATCGACCAGAACCCCCAGGTCCTTTTCCACCAGGCAGCTTTCCAGCCACTCTTCCCCAAGCCTGTAGTGGTGCGTGGGGTTGTTGTGCCCCAAGTGCAGGACCTTACACCTGGCCTTGTTGAACCTCATACAGTTGGCCTCAGACCATCGATCCAGCTTGTCCAGATCGCTCTGCAGAGTCTTCCTACTCTCAAGCAGATCAACACTCCTGCCCAACTTCGTCTGCGAACTTATTGAGGGTGCACGTGATCCCCTCGTCCAGATCATTGATAAAGATATTGAACAGATCTGGCCCCAGTCCTGAGCCCTGGGGAACACCACCTGTGATTGGCCGCCAACTGGATTTAACTCCATTCACCACAACTCTTTGGGCCTGGCCATCCAGTCAGTTTTTTCCCCAGCAAAGCGTACTCCCATCCAAGCCCTGAGTACCCAGTTTTTCCAGGAGAATGCTGTGCGAAATGGTGTCAAAGGCTTTACTAAAGTCTAGGTAGACAACATCCACAGCCTCATCCACTAAACAGGTCATGTTGTCATAGAAGAAGATCAGGTTAGTCAAGCAGGACCTGCCTTTCATAAACCCATGCTGACTGGGCCTGATCACCTGGTTGCCTTGTATGTACCGTGGATAGCACTCAAGCTGATCTGCTCAATAATCTTCCTCAGCACCAAGCTCAGACTGACAGGCCTGTGTTTCCCTGGATCCTCCTTAAGACCCTCCTTGTAGATAGGCGTCACGTTTGCTAACCTAAGAGGTAGTGTTCATGACAGGTGTGGTTTGTTTGTGCTTTTTTAATATACGTTTTTATTGATTTCCAACTGTGTCTGCAAAAAATTGGTGTTTCAGGGCCTTGTGCAACTAAGGGTAGATCAGCATTCAAAAGCTTGGTTGTGCAGTGCTGAAAGATTGGGGTAGATTTGACCTTTTGTGTTTTAACAATGATGTACACCTTCCACAGAAAATTTCTGACTCACTGAAAAATCTAACACCTGAAGGGAAGCCTAAAATAAATTATATCAGGTAATACAGTTTTTTGTAAAATCCCAAAGTTTTAGAGCTACTAGAAAAAAGTACATTCCTCCTTTCTTCATTCAGAAAGAGAAAAGAATCAGGGAAAAATCAGAAATTTTACTTTACAAACAGGGGTGGCTTTGTGGGTTTGGGGTCTCAGGGCTTTTTTCTGAAAAGGGATGCATTTGAGGTTTAGCATTTGATAGGAAGCTCTGAAAAGCACCAGAAGTCATATTTCATTCACAAGTGCCTAATTACATGCAACCCATTTTTCATGACTGGCTTTCTCAACATTCAGGTGTTTTGGTGAACCTTGAAATCTTTACTAAAAAGATCAGGCAACTCCATCTTTTTCAGGAAATATAGTTTTTTTTAACTTTTGTAGGTTTTGAAAAAGATTTGAAAACTTGACCTAATATCACACTGCAGAATTACTTTAAAAATGAAAATTGAAGAAAAATAAAACATGATCTAACATCAATTGTAGTTCCAAATGTCTCATAAGTCTCAAACAAGTTACAATAGTCCAGGATCTTAAGACAATGTATTATAATTTATATTTTACATGTAGCATCGTCACCTTCTACCCCATCACAAGTTAGACCATGTCCATGACATCTTAGTTAGGTATTTCACTGTGGTAAGCCTTCGTGAAAGAAAAGAATAGGATGTCATTCTTCTCAGCTAACTTTATGGATTTGATTCAGATTCAGGTGTCTGAATCTAATATGTGGATTCAGTTACCAAAACATATGTATGTAGTGCCATTTGTGACTGCCCACGATATCTGCTGGCAGTTATGACATGGAACTTACAGCTGGAGTCCAGGCAGGATAGCCAAAGCCTTCTCAAATGGCATCTGACACTTATACTTTGGTCACTGACCCATACCCCAGTCAATACAACCAAAGGAAAAAGATAGCTGGAAAAGTATTTAGACACCTACATTTAGCTAGCTAAGTAAATCACTAGGCTCTACAGAGGGTTTCACCCCTTTTCTGATGCTTGGATGTTAATTGTTGTCAAAATGTCCTCGACTATCCAAGAAATGTGTCAGGTGTGACACAGGATCAATGTGCTTTTGTAGAGGCACCCTGAGATCAACTTGTGTACCTTGCACTACATGACCACGTGTAGGCAAATAAGTTTAACCCTACTTGCCCAAAGTAAAACCAGGGGCTT
The DNA here is from genome assembly GCF_013368605.1 of Nyctibius grandis. Taxonomy (NCBI): domain Eukaryota; kingdom Metazoa; phylum Chordata; class Aves; order Nyctibiiformes; family Nyctibiidae; genus Nyctibius; species Nyctibius grandis. Next base: position 128,792,065 of record NC_090658.1, on the reverse strand, counting down.
TTAAGATGTAGCTGATCTGACCTGGTTTACGTTATACTTTAGGATGGGTGGAACCAGACTCTCAAACATAATTTCCTCTCTTTGACTGCAAAGGGAGTTTAGTTGATTAACTCAGACTGGGCTAGCTACACTGGAGAGACAAAAGTCAGATGTGAAGATTCACACCCTTAAAGGTGAATCTAAAAGTGCAAGAACAATGAACAGAGAGCGCTTCACGGAAGCAAGATGGGCTATGAAATTATCGTGCTATCTCAGAGAGAGGATCTGAAAACAGCTATCTGTCCTTTCATCAAACTACTGATGCTTGTCCCTGCATTTCTTTTTAAGGAACATTTCTTCAGAATTTTGTAATGCTTAGATTATACTTCTTGTTTCTTTGTATACGCAAGGGGAAAAATAACAGGGGAAGGTTCCTGAAACAGCCAAATAGGCAAACCCAGGAGGCAGGGGAGCAGCTGCCCTCTGCAAGTGCAGCCGTGGAAGGGAAGGGCTGCAGGGCTCTTGCAGAAAGGAAGATCATTTCCCCTGCCCATTTAATTCTTGACTTTCTTTGTGTCTGTTGCCTGTGGTGCCAGCTAGTGACAGAAATGACAGTATTTTCTTGGCTGTGTCACCTGTCCTGCTAACACTAAGAATAAAGCAGCTCTATTTCTCTGCTGCTGCTAAATCCCCATGAGTGTATGACATAACCAAAGGAAACTCATCCCTTCTGCTTTGCCATGTTGACTTAACCTTTAGCGCTGCCAACGAGGTTCACTGCTACCTGGTTTGCAGAGCCTGCATCTGCTCACAGCCCAGTTTGGGTGGTGCAACAGCAGCACCAAGGCTGGCTGGTGTGTTGGGATGCTCAACATTGCGAAAGGGGACAGCAATTCACATTTTTGCAAGCACATCCTTATACACACATAAATCCCACCAAGGCTACCTTGCTCATCCCATTATGGTTATTTCAACAACGTTTTCCCATCCCTCCTCATATTGAACAGGAGTGGCTTCTCCGTTTCAAACAAATACTCTGCACATAAACCGATGGCAAAATAACTGAAAAAAATGGCTTAAAGCTGCTTTGGGGGTGGAAATCCTTGTGCAGAAAGTTGTTGCAGAAGGAAGGCAAAAGAATCAATTTTGGTCAAGATCATTTGTTGCTGGCCTTCACTATACTGAGTTTTGTGACTTGGAGATTCAACTTCCATACAGTGGCTGTGCCTACATCAAAACATCTTTGCTCTGTACAGTCCAGAACAAGGAGACTAAGGAGCGCCAGTCCTCTCTCCAGAAGCTGCTTCTTGTGGAGGTTGTCCTTGTGTGCCAAAATTCCTTTGCAGCTGCCTACATTCTCCCATTTGAATTGGGTTTGTGTCTACCTTTAATATAGTTACAGTGGTATAACTATATTGACAAACCTTACTAGAGAAGACACATCCTGTACTGATGAAAAACTTCTTTATCTAGTATAGATTGAACAATTCCTTCTCCCCAAAGGAGTGGCTGTATTAGTTAAAGGATTTTTTTATTCTATTTTATTTTAACGCTTTAGCCATAAGTTTTGCTGCTACTGCTATTTTAGATATTTTTTTACCCCATTGTGTTAAGCAGCATGCTTACAGTGGCAAAATGTCCTAAAGCAGAGCAAATTTGCCAAAGGAGCTTGTAGAGTCTCCCTCTTAGAGATATTAACTCTCTAGACACATTCATGGGCAACTGGCTCTGGGTGGCCCTGCTTGAGCAGGGGGGCTGGATCAGATGACCTCCAGAGATACTTTCCAATCTCAACCATTCTGTGATTCTGTGAAATTTCAGTTGGTTTAAGTATGCAGCTTTAGATTTTTGTCATCAGATTGATTCATGACACAATTTTTTGATATCAGACCTTAAAAATCATATACTGTCATTAATAAAAACAATAATAATAATAATAGCAGCTAATGTCAAATTTATCCTTCTATTACAAAACTAAAAATGTTAAAAAAGTTCAGTTTGTTGCATCTGGAATCTTGTAACAATCTCTATAGTAATAATACTGCACGTTTGAAATAAATATTCTTTTTAGATTGCTTTTAAATTATCTAGTTACACCTTATTCAAACAGAATGTAAATATATTTTTTCCAAGAGATATCAACAAAAATTCCCTTAAAAACTGGCAGCTACATGTAAAAGATCATACAAAAAACAGTAGATGAATTTGTAAACCTGGACTACTGCACTTAAGTGTGAAATATATTTTCTTTTCTATTCTATTCCATTACTGGATTTGTTGTGTTCAGTTATGGTAGACCCTGGGGAGACACAATTGTGAATATGTTCCTGGGTAATATGGAAACAGAAGTGAGTTTGAAATGTTCTTACACTCCTGTTAATTTTAAAGGTATTCCTCAATACTGGGTCTATTACTTCATTACAGAGCCCATACTTAATTTTAATAAGGCTGTTGTGATAATCACATCATCCATTTGTAGTGAAATATATTATTTCCATGTTCAATGTTTTAAGGCTTCTGATTTGTTCATTTTCTGCCAAAACTAGTATTTGTCCTACTTTTTTCTTTCAAATTCAATTTATATTTTTTTACCAAATGAAAAGTTCACAGTGAGGGACTCTTCCTTCTTTTTTTTTTCCAACTGTGCTATCTAGCCTTCATGAGCAATACTTCGAGGCACTAAAATGAAAAAAGAAACAAAATGCACAGTTTTATCATCCATTGTGCTGTAAGTTTACTTCAGGAAGAGGGGAACTGGGAAAGGTAATACTTTTATGCCCATGTGTCACAAACTTTTTGTTACACACAAATAGCAAAAAATTATTACTAACTTTGGAAATGAGCACATGACATTTTCCATGGCTACAGTTTAGAGTTATCCCTCTGAACTTCTGTGGAAATTTGTCGTTGGAAATACTTCCCCCAATATTTCTGGAGCTCAAACTGTGAGCCTTTACAACAGCACTGTGTGTTTACGGATTTTTTTATGACCTGCAATGGAAAAGAAACTGATTTATGCCTATTCTGTTCTATTCCACATGCACATGCATAAGTGCCCATCCATGCTTGAACACAAGCATTAAAAGAGCATTAGAAAAGCTACTGAAGTGAAGCACTCCAAGGCTAGACTGTGCCACCTGTGCAGATACACCTTCTTCCTCTGTCATACATGTTTTCTCATGAAAGCTTTAACTCCTTGATTGCCTATTCTTTTTCAAAGACTTCGTGCTTTAAGAACAGATGCTGCTCATTTGGTCAATCATTAATCAATAATTTATTTTACCCAAATTATTCAAAATGAGGACCAAAGTCTGTTCTGCATTTAAAAAGAAGACATAAGAAATTTATATCTCATATGTGTGTGCATTTGTGTGTGGACTGAATATATATAGATATTTGATTGTTTCTGTTCGCCTTTAGCCTCTCTAGTATAAAGAGTGGGGATTCACACCTGCACAAAAAGTCTGCTGACAATATCTATGTGCCGTTTAGGTTCATTTTGCTACTACAAGGAGTGCATAAGCCTGCTTCATTCTGCTGGAGGAGGAGAGAATTCTACTGACAAGTGGGATGCTAACCTGATGACTTCAGTTTTTGTGTGTTTGACTTTCTCTGTGGTGATATGTCACCATAGGTCTGTTGGAAAATGCATTTCTCCCTCTGAGCTGACCCAGGAAATCCTAACAAGCACTCTACCTTCTAGGCAGGAAGCTGATTCAGTCTTTTCATAACTTGGACAATCAACTAGAAGCAGTTATTAATCAGGTGGGTATTTTGGCAGGGTATTCACCAAAAAAACTAATATAAGTAAGTGAGCTTGGAGATCTACTCAGTGCAGTCAGGAAGAACTGGACAGTGGTTCAGCTGACCTAAGCATCTAATTAAGGATAAGCTGAATTGCTTTCTGTGCTCCATGGGTTGTATTGACTAAATCTCCATTGACAAGAACATAAGCATAGACATTAGTGTCATGTGCCCACTTACACTGTAGACACTATAGACACTATAGACACTACAGACAATGAAGAGTACATGCCTTAATTGAGGTCTGAAATCTACCCATCTATTTGCATCATGACTGTAATAGATTTGATCTAATGTCAGCAATCCTAAAGGTGGATTTACTGTAGATTTCAACCATTTTTGAACCACTTTGCTGCATGTTATGATTGGTTTCTTCTCAGAAAGGGTCATAGGGCGACCAAGCTGGTGAAGGGTCTGGAGGGTCTGACCTATGAGGAACGGCTGAGGGAGCTGGGCTTGTTTAGCCTGGAGAAGAGGAGGCTCCGAGGTGACCTTATTGCAGTCTACAACTACCTGAAGGGAGGTTGTAGTGAAGTGGGAATTGGCCTCTTCTCCCAGGCAACTAGCGATAGGACAAGAGGGCACAGCCTCAAGCTTCGCCAGGGGAGGTTCAGGTTGGACATTAGGAAGAATTTCTCTCAGAAAGGGTCATTAGCCATTGGAATGGGCTGCCCAGGGAGGTGGTGGAGTCACCATCTCTGGATGTGTTTAAGAAAAGACTGGACGTGGCACTTAGTGCCATGGTCTAGTTGACAGGGTGGTATGAGGGCAACAGTTGGACTCGATGATCCCTGAGGTCTCTTCCAACCTGGTTGATTCTGTGATTCTGTGATTAGACATTGGAACGGGCTGCCCAGGGAGGTGGTGGAGTCACCATCTCTGGAGGTGTTTAAGAAAAGACTGGACATGGCACTCAGTGCCATGGTCTGGTTGACATGGTGGTGTCAGGGTAATGGTTGGACTCGATGATCCCAGAGGTCTCTTCCAACCTGATTGATTCTGTGATTCTGTGATTCTGTTGGCTAAATATCAGCTCCCAGATTGTCTTGTAGCAGATATTTAATCATTAAGTAGCAGCTAGCTGAACAGCCAGAACACTTTATTGCAGGTACACCTTTTTCTTCAGGAGGGGTCCAGCTTAATAAAGAACAGCTTAAAATATCTTAGCCATTTAGAAAACAATTGCTGAATACTGACTGTATCAAACAGTTTAGAAAAGCAGAGCCCAGAATCCATTGTTCACCTTTCCTGGCTAAAAATTCTACCCGATAAACCACATTATGCATTTCTTCATGTCTGTTTTCCTTGTGGCTTTGTAAGTGGTTGCCCATGTCCTGTCTTCGATATAAAGGGTAGAGGTTCCTTCTCTCCACCCTGCATGGCTTAAATGTATCTGGTTAAAGCATGCTGCAGAGGTATGGGAAGAGCAAGTTTGAACCTTTCTCAGGCTAAAACTGCCCTGCAACTCCAATTCGGAGCTTCCCAGGACAATGCTGTAACCACGGGACCATTATGTAAAAGATGAGTGTTGGCAGCTCCTCTTCTGGCAGGTGTGAAAACAGGGCTCTCACTATCCATGCCCAAAGGTTTGATTTAGAGACTTATGCCCAAAAGAAATATCTGTTTCTCTGAATTCCCCAAAACCAAGGCACAGAGAATGTTTCAGACCAACCACTTCTCTCAGCTTTTCCAGTGAGCTGGCTCAGATATTTTACCACTAAGTGGTAAAGGCACCTAAGGCACTTAACTTTTCCTAAGTTTTCTGAAGGTAGGCAGAATTAACTGTTGCTGTGCAGGAAATGCAGACACCTCAATCTACAAGGTGAATTCTGGGGAGACTGATTTTAAGGTGCACTGGTGATGAGCATGTCAACCTTAAATGCCTTTTAGAATTTGGCACATACAGCATATTCAAGAATTTCTGAAGTCAAAAGAAAGATCCTCATTGCATAACACAGATTTTTAGACAAACACTTGACAGGAACGAAGCTTTTCTGTTCTTCTTTGTTCTTTGTGAAGGAGGAGTCCTATGTGCTAATCCACTATGGGTCTTGAGAGATAAACAGGAAAAAGTAGAAATTCATGCATGAAGCAGGATAGTCCAGGTAGGTATCCACAGCGTGAACCTATCCACCCACCTTCTTTTTTACTGTGGCCTTGCACTGAAACTGGAATGAAGAGAGGAAGGGACATGACTTGCGTTGATCCACCCATGTAGAAGAAGTGATAATTCTCTAAAAATCAAGAGATGGTCAGTGGAGGAGTGTATATTTCCCTATGTATACACAGAATTGCTCCAAGCTATGCACAGCATAATTTACTAGAATAGCTTTACTACCAGAGGTGATTCTCCGCACAGAATATAATTGAACGGTGATTTTTTTTTCTGCAGAGTGCTTTGAATCCTAAAAGCCTACAGGGGTTGGCTGGAAGAAGTTCCTGGAAAAGAAATTCCTGGAGAGCTATTGAACATAAAGTTACAAACCTGGTTCAGCCTAGAGCCAAAATTCATTAGAGGCTGGGACAGCATATTGTGCTCACTTCATGCTAACCCTATTGTTATGCTGTTCCTAAGATATTCACCCCTAGTCATGGTCAGAGATAACCAGTTCAGGTTGAGCTAGATGAACCTTTGTATCCAACTTGGAAACGACCAATCATACATTTCTATACTTAGATGAGCATCACAAGATTTGAGAGATGAAAATACATTAAAAGTGCATTAAAAAAAAAGGCATTTTCTGTATATCACCCCTACCTTCAATCATGCTGTCATACTAAAGTATACAGCAATGAGGTTATGGAGATTCTACCAGTGACTGACACTTACCCATTGCTCAGGACCAAGTCAAGATCTAGTAAAGTAGAATAATTTATAGTAGAATAATTCACAGAATCACAGAATCACAGAATCAATCAGGTTGGAAGAGACCTCAGGGATCATCGAGTCCAACCGTTGCCCTGACACCACCATGTCAACTAGACCATGGCACTAAGTGCCATGTCCAGGCTTTTCTTAAACACCTCCAGAGATGGTGACTCCACCACCTCCCTAGGCAGCCCCTTCCAATGTCTAATGACCCTTTCTGAGAAGAAATGCTTCCTAATGTCCAACCTGAACCTCCCCTGGCAAAGCTTGAGGCTCTGTCCTCTTGTCCTATCGCTGGTTTCCTGGGAGAAGAGGCCGACTCCCACTTCACTACAACCTCCCTTCAGGTAGTTGTAGACTGCAATAAGGTCACCTCGGAGCCTCCTCTTCTCCAGGCTAAACAACCCCAGCTCCCTCAGCCGTTCCTCATAGGTCAGACCCTCCAGACCCTTCACCAGCTTGGTCGCCCTCCTCTGGACTCGCTCCAACACCTCAACATCTTTCAGATAACACAAACTACATAATAATACAAGCTTGTGACAAACCTTTCTCTGGCTTTTCTGCTCCAGAATGCAGAAATGCACCTCATCTTGTGGCAAGGCAGGGATATCTTTCACAATAATTTTAGACAATTTAACTAATAGTTTCAGCCAATTTAATTAATAGTTTCAACATCTGTAAAGTTTTTTTAAAAGAAAAAAAAAGAAAAAGCTGTTGTAAATTATCTTCGCCTTCATTACTTTGATGTTTGAAAAAACAAATATAAAGTACCAAAACTGAAAAAAAAAAATAATTGCCAAATTATAATGAGATTGTTTTTCAAACCAGTTAGCAACAGTCACCTGTAGAATGGGCTATCCTAGTTCATCTACAATGAACAACAGTACTGTGTGGTGGTACAGGACAGAAATAGTGTAAAGATGATTGTGCACAAGGAACTGCTGCATTTCTTATTCACTTTTATGAGAAGAAAAAAGGGAAAGAGGATAGACAGACTAAGTTCAAAAACTCTTCAATTTTACGCTTCGAGTCTTCATTGCCGGAGAAGAAACAGACAGGGCTTCATCTGAAATGGCTGCTACCCACTGTCATCCAGTAGAGCCGGTTGAAGAAGTAACTTGATTCAAAGACAGGACCAAGCAAAAGAGATCACTCACAAGTTTTTTATGTCAAAAAGTTAAAAAAGGGAAAGAAAGGATTGTGTCATAAGAAGGATCAACATTTCCTTTTGCACAGTCAATGAAAAAGCTCACACTTTGAGCCTTGATCCAAAGAGATGATGCAGTATGACAGGTCTGATTACCAGATTCATATCAAAGGCCCAGAATATGCCTAAATTCACCCAGAATAAGAATAGAATGTAGTTCTAAAAGCAGAGAGAGCACCAAAGGGACTTGTAATAGTCTTGTTTTACTCCGAGGGAATTTAAAATGAGATAACAAGTGCTTAAATTTGACCCAAAATAAAAAGGCTGAAAATTGTTTTCATCAGATGTTTATTTGATGACCTAGACTACATAAAATGACTTGTTAGACTCAATTCCAAGCAGATAAATGGCACATCACTCAGCTGGTACGGACTGGCACTCCTGATGACAGTGTTCATACAGTGAGCACAGAAGATGAATGAACATTGTGCGTGTGGACATTTTTTGCTCTACAGACAGTCCCTCCATAGAGGGTCAGGACTGGAAGGCAATTTCACACGTTTCATTTTTTTCTGCCCTCTTCTCCTCATGTGTCACACACAATCCCAGCTCTGTTTACCAAGAAAGCAGAGGACTCTTCCTCCCTAAACAGGCACACCAAAACAATGGTGTGTCACTAGAAGAAGTTAAAAAAAGGTGAAGAATGGGACTGTGTCACAAGAAGGTTTTGTATTTTCTTTTTGTGTAGTCAGTGGAAAAATTCCTACATCTATTCTTAATCCAAAAGACAAAGTAGTAAACTGCAATAGCTGGAACCCAATGTAAGAGCCAGAGGCATGTGAAACTCAGCTATTTCCAACTGCACAAACCTGTGCAAACACAGCTTTCATTTTCCTTCCTCCTAAAATTCCCTAGTAGTTATCAGCTTCTAATTTCCTCCTAAAATTTCCCAGTAAAACTTAAAGAAACAAAACACCACTTGGTTGTGTGCTGTAACAAGAGCTTTCGAATAGTTCTAATGTGAAACTTCACTGCTGATTTCTGCTGAAGGGTCTGGAAACCTTTGTAACTAGTTGAGTGACTCTGGCTTAATGTCCAGTAGTTTAGGGTTGGAGCCTATTAAAAAACGGTGGGTTTTTTTTACATTGGCAAGCCGTCAGAGTGGCCACTGACTTGTTTTTAGCCAGAGGCATCTAGCGCTGTCCCAAAGAAATCCCTGCTGTTATCCAGGAGCTGGCCCATAACACGTTAACAGGCAGCTTGGGTGCAGCCACTCCCTTTTAGAGGGTAAGAGGATTTAGGTATGGATGGCTGGACCATGGCAAGTGGCATCAGAGCCAGGGAAAGTACCCTAGCCCTGCGTCGCCTGCTAGCACAAAGAATCAGGAAAAATATGGATACAACCACACTGGCAGCAGGGCACTAAACACAGCAAGCCCTGAGCACACCTTAGCTTGAAATAAGTATTTCTTCAGCTACATTATCTCCTGGGCTAAACCAAGATGTTTAATGCAGTATAGTACTGCTTCCCAATCCTTGGTGAGCTCATCTGGGGATCTCTAAGGCAGCGCTTCACTGCCCAGCATAGACTAAGTCTACAGGTGGGATTCATCTCACATGCCATGAGCCACCTAAAAGTTAATAGTGTGGAGCAAAACTACCTAGGTTCTGCCATGACTTCAATCTCTCTGGTAGTTTGGTTAACTCCAAACGGGGTGTTCCAACTCTCTCTCACCTCTCATGCTGGCACTAGGGCTCAGCAATGACATCTAAATCAGGACAAATACACTATTTTTAGGCTCTTATGAGTCCACATCATGAAGTGTCTGCAGCAGAGCTTGCTCCAGCACAAGGCAGGCAGTGGGAACAGTGCAACAGGGACAGGACAATTCTTTTCTGTGTCTGCTCTCTCCAGGAATGATTTAAAGTAACTGTGACAGTACACCCCAAGGTCTTTGTCCAGCATCTACTAAAGTGGACAGAGACAGGTGTCTCTAGAGAACAGATCCTCCCATACACCTCTATTACCACCCCATGGTTCCTGCCTTCTCTACTGTACATAGAAGGAGGCTCAGTAAACAATTTCAGAGTACATCTCGAACTTGAAGATAGCTGGACCTAAATTACTTACCAGAGATTGGATAGGGAGCCTAGGAAAGAGCCATTGGAGTCTTACTTCTATACCTTCAACACAAGAACATTTCCCTTTCTGAAACTTTATTTATGTGCAAGAAGCAGTGGAGTGGTCTTGACTATTTCTCTTTTTGGAAATGAAGGTTGTATATAAGACCTCAGAGAACTGCCAGTGATCCTCTCCAGCTCCATTTACAGCCAACCCTTTCCTTCAGTGAACTGCAGAGAAAGAGGGAAAGCTGTTAATTAAAGCTCATCCAAATGCCAGTGACTGAGCTGCTTTAGAGGAGCTAAAAATAATTTCAGCTGACCATGCCACCACCTCCACATAATGGTGTGTCTCAGAGTGTGAGTCCAGCGTGTCTCAGCATTGTAATGAGTGTTCCGCCAATGAAGGAAACACATACAATGCTAGTTTTATGAGGGTGGTATGGCTTTGCCTGTGCTGGTTTTGTACCATCTCAAAAAAAAAATTAAAATGGCATTTGGGTACCTTAAACTTTGGAAAGAGATAGCTCAACTCTTGTTTGTTGACTATTAAGACCAAAAGTAAGATTTCAGTTATTCTAATCCGGTAAAACTCTTTCTTTTCTTTTTTTTGTTTGTTTGTTTGTTTGTTTAATACCAATTCATACTTAGTCCATTCTGTAGTCTCATTTCACTTTGAAACCCATGGTGATAAATTAACAGTTCTCACCCCATCAGATGGCTGCTTTGCACAGTGAAATAAAAGTCTGTGCTTAACATCCCTGCAGATGTTGAGACTAAATATGGATTCAGCAAGGCATGAAGCCTGGATACTGTTGCAGGTTGCTGTTTTCTGACCTCCCTGAACTTTTCTGTTTCCTCTTTGGGACTATGAAATGGCTAGATGGGTCAGATCAAATGTGAGGTGAAGAGGAGAATACATAGGAAAAGCACGTTCAGCTATTCTAGGAACAAAGTCCAGGGCTCCAAGACTCCCTGGGAAGCCAGTTTCTTCATAAGTATCTTCCAGACCTTAAGATCGTTTTGGGTTGTTTGGGGTGGTTGGGGGAAGCTCCTCCCCTTTTTTATTCCCTCTGGCTATTTTCTAGATTTACAGTCAAGTTGCGACATCATGTCAACTGCCTCGATGCAATCCCTCAGCTGCCTTGTGCAACACTATAATTCTTACCAAAGAACCAGGAAAACACAATTGAGTTCTCAGGAAGTAACAGTGAAGGAAAGTCTAGCTGAGCCGACTTTGCTTGAACATCGGGACTTTAAGCACTTTTTCAGAACACGCAGTGCCCATAAATGTGTCCTTTGATGTCCCACGTGCCAGAGATTCCAGAGGCTACACTGCAGCTACTCTGAACAAGGGCTAAAATAACATGGAAGTCATCATCACTTCAGTCAACCAACTGGAATTCAGCCCAAGATTCCTATACAAGTTTATTTTTAATGTGACATAGTGATCCAAAATCAAAAACAGAGCGGCCTTGGCTTTGTTGCTGTTTTAATCAGCCAGTTTGCCGATTATGCCCACCAGAACTGAGATCATTCTTTTTGTAGTGTGAAATTATTTAAGACATTTGGATACCTAAATTCCACCAAATTTCCATATCTGCTCAAAACCAAACAAAAGACTGTGGAAAACCATCCAAATTTACTAATGTGCTTAAACTTACGTGGATAATTTTAAAAGGGGTCTATTTATTAATTACTTAGTTCCCATTGAATTGTTTTTAAAAGATAAGAGGAGATAACTGGACAACACATCAGATACATTTGTGTTCCCAATTTAGGGAAGATTTTTTAAAATAGTGAGGTCAACTATTTAGGTGCTAGATTAAGAGCCTGTCTTTCTCAAATCATCTTCCCTCCAGCATGAAAAGGAAATGTCCTGCTAACATCATTCCTCAAGATACAAGTGCTCTACAGAAGTAGGAATCTTCCTGATAATCTTGTTTCTAGAAAAATTTAGGTTGGAAAGGATCTCTGGAAGTCATCTGGAGTTAGTGGGTGGAGTTCCTTTTACATCAGGTATCCTCAGGTGAGAGCCCTGGGTTAGGATGAGGGAACTTTGCAGGATGAGTAATTTCATAGCTGTCAATATTTGCTCTATTAGAAACATTTATTTATTTCTATGTATTAGAATGGCTTATCTACTGAAACCTGCTCTGCTATCTAATTCATCAGTCCCTAGAGTACCTCCCAACATGGGATCAGGAGCCCATCTTCAGAGCCCTCTACTGACACAGCTGTGTATTATTCTGCTGATGTACAGATAGGGAAACTAAGGCACAGACCGGTGGCCAGAGGAAGCTGAAGATCATAGACCTGTCATCAGTTGTTAGAACCAGAAAGCCTTTGAGTTCTGACTCTGTGTCATGAACGTAAGAGTATCCTTGTCTTTATTTGCTAAATGATTCATCAGTAAATTAAAATCAAGAAAAAGGGAAAGAAAAGGATAAGAATATGAAGGGAAATGGACTTTGTTTCTACCCAAGTGATATCTGTATGGGTGGAATCGAAATAGCTTCAAATAACATAGGAAATATGCACCCATTCCTGTCACCTAGCTAAGCAACCCACTAGAGACAGCAAATCTCCCTGTAGATGAGTTCCAGAGCTCGTGGGCACGATGCATTTTCTGTGGGCTGTTGTATTCAGCACTGTCAAATCCAAAATCTTCCCTCCCTGCCACTTTCCTAATTGCATTCCCTTTCTCCACCAATTGCTAGAGAAAAAAAGACAATTGTTGTAGACCTGTATCAGAGATGCCAGTTATTTTTTTCTGTTTTCTTTTTTCTTTTATTTTTTTGGACATTGTGTCTGCAGAGGAGGGAAGGGGAAGGATAGGGATCTGCAATGGTGGGGGCAGCTGAAGAAGGAAAGCAGGGGGGAAGAAGGGAAAATATTTCCTTTGGCAATTGTGTTTCGCTTTCGAAAAGGGACTACTTTCCTCACTCCTTATCCCTCGTGACAAGTACAGGCACTTTGGGCCTTAACTGGATGTGAACATTGTCAAAAGAAATTTGGGCTAAAGGGAGGCATCTGCAGTTCTGTTCCTATTGCGCTCGGTGCTGGAGCCACTTTTGCAAATGTGGCAGGGTGGCTGGTGGGCAGACACCAGTACAGATGGGAACTTCACATACTGTATGCATCATGACCAACTATAAAAACAGTCACAACGCATCAGTTGTTACCCGGCCAGTCTCCCTGGAACCTTCACTTTCAATTTCAATCTCGCTGACATCCACAGCTTACAGTGAGCTTTTATGTTTAGGCATCAGTACAGTACTAATGCAGGAGAAAAGGGATGGCTGGGCTACCACACCAAGGAATTAAACCTCTGATCTCAGCCAGCCGTTGGAAGGGAGGAGCAATTCAAGGGGAATTGTGTAACTGAACTGTATGCAAACAAGGGAGAAAAAGCAGGGGATGGGAGTTGGGAAATTTTTTTTGACGCCTTGAACACACAGCAAGTCAGGGGGCTTCTGAAAAAGAAACATAGCAAGCAGGCACCCTCCCAAATTGTAATTTAATGCTTGGAATAATCCTATTGTGTCAGCTACTCACCGCCAAAGAACTGAGGATAAATATAACTTAAAAAAAAAAATTAAGGGGATGACAATTTGAACAGCTTAATGTTTCTTCAAAGGCTAAGTGATGGAAAGCAGCGCTGAAGTAAATTGACAACTCGGAATTAACTGGTTGCTGGCATGGCTCAGGTAAAGGTTTGATGGTAACATGAGCTTTCCAAAGTGTTTCCAAACTGAAATATTATGAAAAGGTAAATTATGTTTTGTATTCATGACTGAAAGCATTTTATTTTAAAGCCGGCACTGCTGATGCTGTCAAGGTGGAGATTCTAGCTTTATGTACAGTGCCTCTAGCCTTGCGATGTGAGTGAGGCAACATGACAGCTTGTAATAAGTAATTTTTATACAGTTGCATTTATCACTCAAGTAGGCTTGGCAATATTAAACACAGACCTTAAAATGCTGCAGAAGAGGAAGGACAGGGGCTGGAGGCCATGTATATTGTGTGTGTGTGCTTGCGTGCATGTGTGAGCGAGTGTTTGTAACTTCTTTTTTTTCCCTGGCCTGGGCCCGTTCCTGTTAATGTGGCACTTTTTAAGATATGCACCGAAATGCTTCCAAATTGTTAATACGTCACTAAAAGGTTACAAATGAAATGACCCCATTTAGCCCAAAGGATGTTATTTTAGGCTTTAATGAATTAGACATTGCTACAATTTTCAGGCAAAAATCAATTGCCTCAATTAACAAATTTGCACAAGTCCAAATATTTATGAATTACAGGCCCAGAAACCACACTCTTTGTTTCTCACTCCCTACCCTCTTTCTTCATTAACATCTTAATTTCCATGAAAGTGTGAGGCATCAGCTCTTTCTCTGAGCTTGTGAAGGCCTACGTGTTGACAACTTTCTTATTCTTTAGAGGTTGCTCTTTTCTGGTTTAGCAGGTTTTCTTTCTTTGTCATGAATTATTCAGGACAAGCTACAAGAATTGGAGGATGCCCGTTCCTTCTCATGGAAAGACTAAAAATATAGTCAAACTATACCTCATTTGTAGAAGAAAATTTTACATAAAGAGAAAACAATTTATTTTATGGGATTGAATTGAGAAGGGAATTTTCTTCTATTCATGGATTTATAGGAACTGCAGCTTAAGTCTGAACCAAGAGGAACTGAAAATCTCCAAGCCAAATGGCAGACTCTTAAACTTTCTAAAGCACAGCTCTGACATATGGTTTGATTTCCACTTCTGTTGAAAGGAGTTACGAACCTAGGTGGATGCCAGTGAACTCAGCCATTTAACACTGAAATAATGTCAGATTGAAGACAGCAGAAAACTGAAAAAAGATCAGTCTCTGTTATTATTCATATGACCCAGTTGAGAAAATTATGCATTTGCACCAGGAGGTATGTCTAACTCGGGCATCGTGGCTGCCTCAGGACATTGGCTGTATGGGGACGTGAGAGCTTGAAGCTCTGTGTAGCTAGGTGTCCAGACTATCAGAGATGAAACAAGGAGCTGATTGTTTTGTCTATTCTATTTGTTTATTTCATGCATCTCTGCTATCCATCAATGATGTTAAATTTAATTAATTTACCCATCTAACCCACACTGATCTGAAGAGGACTTTCCAGGACCTGTTGGTTATTGGAATTTCCCAGGACAGCAATTGAGGGTGGCATTGACTTCTTAACCTTTGCTGGAACACCAACTCTTAGTAAAGATCTCCAGATAATGGATAGCACCACATACAGAAGGGTGGCACTTACCTTTGCAGCAGTCCTGATTCATAAGTATTAACTGAATATACACAGAGAAAACAAAAAGAAAACAGTCAGTAAATGTAAGGAGTCAAGCTCTGTTGTAGATTTTGCGAATGAATCCATAAATCAGCAAAAGAAACTAGATCTCCCGTATAATAAGCCTCCACAGCCAGTTTGATTCTGAGTTTCAAGGTTTATTTTGTATCATTTAGTTATAAGATGCTGAAAAAGAAGCCTTATTTTTTCCCCAGAAAAGTATGGTTGTCATAGGTCTGTTGCAAAATGCTGTTGCTTTTTAACTTTGACTATGGCTACTAGAAAATTACTGCATTTAAGTCAATAAAATACTTATATATTCTGCTCCATATTGTGAACACGAGATTGAGCACTAGAACTCAGTTTTGCCTAGATGTTAAGAAAAATCTTCTAGGAAAACCTGGAGAGGTTGCAGTCTTCAGTATTTCAGATTTTTAAAAACAGATTAGGCGAACATCAGCCAGAAATGACTAAGGTGCATTTGATTTTTCTTGGAAAAGCAACGAAGTGGCCTCATTTGGCAGTCCATGGTCTGAGTTGGGCTTTCAGCAGAGGAGACTTCAAAATCTCTAGAGAGTTTTTGGAAAATGAGGCTACTTGTGACATAGTTTTGACAAAACTGAAAAGACCTTGAGGATAAGGTTCATCTTATTGAGCTTAAGATACCTACAGTACACATGATCACACCTGATTTAGTTACCCCAGGATCCCTTAATAGACAACAGAAAGAAATGGGCAGTTTTAAGGTACTAATGTCTGACTTACTGAAATGTTTACCTTTGGCCAGATGCATCGCGTCACCTTTGGCCAGATGAAATTCATCCCAGGTTTTTTTCTTTTCCTGTGCTCTCACTTCCATCATAGCACACCTTTTCTCCTGTAATCCAATGCCTGTCTGCTTGATATTGTTAATCTATGGTAATATAATTGATGCCATTAATGCAATCCTGTAGATATATGTGCTGACTGTAGGCAGACCACTTAGCTGAGAGTGAAGAGATACACTGAAGGAGTGGAGCTTAACATGGTCATAAATGTTGGCAGGTTGGCTCCTAAGAAGACAGGAGATGCAAGCAGAGAACATACTTTTGTGAGGATTCTTTTATACATATACCATCCTTTGATACTTCTTAAAAGATGCTTGATATTGCTGTGTCTCTGAAATGCTGTGCAGCAGCTCCTGCTGTCTTATATCTCTCATAGCCTGCCAATTAATGGCTAAATAACAGTAACAGCTATAAATTAAACCTAGCACATTCCAACCAAATCTGTCATTATCTCAAAACCTTCAAGCCCCACGTTGGGCACCAAAAAGGACTGTCGTGGTTTAACCCCAGCCAGCAACTAGGCACCATGCAGCCACTCGCTCACTCCCCATCGGTGAGATGGGGGGAGAATCAGAAGGGTAAAAGCGAGAAAACTCATGGTTGAGATAGACAGTTTAATAGGTAAGGCAAAAGCCACGTGTGCCAGCAAAGTAAACAAGGAATTCATTCACTACTTCCCATTGACAAGTAAGTGTTCAGCCACCCCCAGGAAAGCAGGGCTCCATCACGTGCAGCGGTTACTTGGGAAGCGCCATCACTCCAAACATCCCCCCCTTCCTTCTTCTTCCCCCATCTTTATATGCTGAGCATAATGTCGTATCGTACGGGATATCCCTTTGGTCAGTTGGGGTCAGCAGTCCCAGCTGTGTCGCCTCCCAGCTTCTTGCACACCCCCAGCCTACTCGCTGGTGGGGTGGTGTGAGAAGCAGAAAAGTCCTTGACTCTGTGTAAGCACTGCTCAGTAATAACACAAACATCCCTGTGTTATCAACACTGTTTTCAGCCCAAATCCAAAATGTAGCCCCATACCACATACTATGAAGAGAATTGACTCCATCCCAGCCAAAACCAGCACAATAAGGCTATATGTGAAATAGGTTGTTAATGCAGTGTACCTCATCAAAGAAATTTTTAGTGCATTCTTGTTTTTTTTCGAGGAAGTTATTTTAAATATTTACTGGTCAGTGTAGCTCGTTATCTGAGAAGACAATTAAGCTCAAGGCTATTCATTGTACAACTCATACTACACATATATGAGGTCCTAAACTTGTAAAGGACTTTTTTTGGGGCATCTGAAAATAATCTTTCCATCATGGGAGTACCTATCAGGAGCACCACATGACTGTATGTGTGCAGACTATAAATGTCCAGGTTTTAGAATAGGACCTGCAGAACTGTACGGAACTTTTGATTGCTAAGTTTGGAAATGGTCAGAAAACAGGAAACAATTCCTGTTTTCCAGTATCCTCTCAGGATAACATTTCAGACAATTTCCTGTTAACAAAATGAAGATCACTGTGGGTGGCACCTTGACTTCTTCAAAGCTAAATCTCAGGATGAAGGAGATGGGTAAGGAAAAGGCAAAATTAGGCATGAAGCAAGCTACCATGTTCCATTTACATATTAATATTCTTGCAAGTCCTATAGCTATTAACTGAAAAGACATATTGTCATTTTTTTGTTTTTGCCTGAAATTTTGATCAACATACTTTTGTCCTGAATTGGCTGAAAAATTACAGTGTCGTAGGTTAATTTTCCAGCCAATCCTTGTTGACATTGTTACTTTCGGGTAATAATTGGTCTACAGTGTATGAGAGAAAACAACAAATCCTTTTAGGCTGATTTTTAGATCCTACACTGGCTGATGTCATAAAATTGTCTGGAATCCAAAGAACTCTGAAAAACAGAAAGCTATGGCTGGTACTCAAGGTATTGCTGCACAGTACCATCTGCTTCAGCTAGTTTGTCATAAAAATCCATTCTTGTCCTAGAATCATCATTTTAAGACCATCTCACTTCCTCTCTCCTACCATCAGAGTATCTCAAGCAAACTATATCTCATGCAGATTGTTATATCATGCGGA
The DNA here is from genome assembly GCF_013368605.1 of Nyctibius grandis. Lineage (NCBI taxonomy): Eukaryota > Metazoa > Chordata > Aves > Nyctibiiformes > Nyctibiidae > Nyctibius > Nyctibius grandis. The sequence continues at coordinate 128,773,913 of NC_090658.1, read as the reverse complement.
AATGTGAATCCAATCTATTCTCCTTCATAGCTTTACTAAACTGCATGAAGATGGAGTTTACGCAGAGCGGATAATGGCAAAGAAATCACAGGGTTTAAAATTACTTTTCTGAGGGTACACAACAGGATGACAGTGTGAGGATCACAAAGTTGATTTGACCACTAGTTCTTTTGCTATAACAGCCAGACGGTCCTTTTTCCCTGTCTTCACAACAGTATCCCCATAGGCATCTCAATCTGGTATCGCCTCTGAGGAAAAGTAACCTATAACAGAAGAAAGAAACTTGGGATATTTGCAATACGACATGGACCAGTCTATGCTCAATATGACAGAACTTAAAAGGGCTTGCTTTCAAAATGGGTTGAATACTCCTCCATCTCTCAAAACAGATTTTTTTAGGATGCTATCAAACATTGAATGAAATGCTTTCATCATCATCATACTCCTTCAAGAGCTTTGCCTTAAAATATACAATCATGTTACACAAACTGAGAAAAGATGATTCTGTGATTAGAAACCTGGGATCAGTACTCAGGAAACCATGGAAACTGCCCTGCTACAAACTTGCTGAGTCCCAGAGTCAGATAATTTAACGTAGGCATAATGTAGCTGTAAATCTGTGCTGCTGTCTGAGCTTCCACTGTAGTCAACAGAAATTAAGACTTGAGTCAATTGCCTGAGTTCAGGCATCTCTAGTACCATTTTAGATACTCTGTGGTACTTAATACTCTTACAGGATCTGGCACAGACAGGAGCTACTAGGGAACTTCAGAAGTCTTCTGAATAGGAGGGATACCTTTAGGCATCCCAAGTGACACTAGATGCTCATGTTTAGGCAAGTGACTCGGGCCCCAGTCAATGCAGTTAATGGAGTGTAATGGAGATCTTAGCTGAGCTTTAAGTAGAAACCTACATTTGGTCAACTGAAGAGCTCTAGACACCCTAGGGAATCTAAGACATCTCCACTGGCCTGGCAGATATGCATAGGTTTGTGCTGTCCTTCTGAGCTAGCAGTCAGTGGCCAGGTGTAACACCCATGGACATCTCAAAAGGCACTAGACACCTTTGTCTAGGTAACCAAAACATGCCCACAGGGTAGGCTTCACTTGCCTAAGCATAAGTATCTAGTACCCTTTTAGGTGCTTTGGAGTATCCTACCTGACCATGGAAGCATGCATGCCTGTTGTCAATCCTGATTCATATCTACTAGCCTGTTCTAGACGTCTTGGGGAAAGAGTGGTTAGAAAGCGGCCTGGTGGAAAGACACCCGGGGGTGCTGATCGACAGCCGGCTAAACATGAGCCAGCAGTGTGCCCAGGTGGCCAAGAAGGCCAATGGCATCCTGGCCTCTATTAGGAATAGTGTAACCAGCCTGTCTAGGGAAGTGATCGTCCCTCTGTACTCGGCACTGGTGAGGCTGCATCTTGAGTACTGTGTCCAGTTCTGGGCCCCGCACTTCAAGAAAGAAGTTGAGGTGTTGGAGCGAGTGCAGAGGAGGGCGACCAAGCTGGTGAAGGGTCTGGAGGGTCTGACCTACGAGGAATGGCTGAGGGAGCTGGGGTTGTTTAGCCTGGAGAAGAGGAGGCTCCGAGGTGACCTTATTGCAGTCTACAACTACCTGAAGGGAGGTTGTAGTGAAGTGGGAGTCGGCCTCTTCTCCCAGGCAACTAGCAATAGGACAAGAGGGCACAGCCTCAAGCTTCGCCAGGGGAAGTTCAGGTTGGACATCAGGAAGAATTTCTTTACAGAAAGGGTTATTAGACGTTGGAATGGGCTGCCCAGGGAGGTGGTGGAGTCACCATCTCTGGAGGTGTTTAAGAAAAGCCTGGACATGGCACTTAGTGCCATGGTCTAGTTGACATGGTGGTATAAGGGCAACGGTTGGACTCGATGATCCCTGAAGTCTCTTCCAACCTGGTTGATTCTGTGATTCTGTCTTGAACACAATAACACATCTTAGATGGTATTGGACACCCAGGTAACAGAATCATGGTCTTAGCTGCAGGTATCAATAAGAAAGAAGAAAGACATCTACTTGTTTAGCTGATAAAGCCCTAAATCAATATGCATTGGTGCCAGTCACTACAAATGAACTTGTGGTGAAAAATACAGTGAAAACTTAAGAGGTATTCTGTTACTATAGAGGTGAATGTGTAATGATCAAGAATAAGAGAAAGTAAGTATTTTATATTAAAAAAAAGAATTCTAGACTCAGGGAATGCCTGTGTAAGCCACATGTGCAGCTCATACATTCATGTGTTAGTATTACTGAGAGAACAAAGGATGTTCCTGGACATTCCCGTTACATTACAAAGCTAGCCTTCCAAGAATAATATGCCTGAGAATAAAACAATAATTATAAAACCACAAATGCAATCAAAGCAATGCTGCTGAAAGCCTTAAGCACCACAGGTTTACGAGGCACATAAATATAGCAGCTTGGATAAAGATGTAAACTATTACACTGCACCCTTTAAAATCTCACACTTCAGAAGCCAGTGGAAATACATTGGACTGAAAATTTGGGTAGATAAACACTGGATCTCTGGTAAGAAATGCTGTTCTTTTTCTTTTAAAGCTGTGTGAATACATGCAAGCTCAAATTAAGGAGAGCAGATAACCAACTGCACGCTAGAGATGAGCAGGCTGCTTAAAGCTACCACATAATCGGTGAAGCATTAAAAAAAAGAAGAAAACCGCTTGAGGCCTTTTTTCCTTCTTCTTCTAAAATGTGACATCATTGTATATGACACAACACCTTGGAAGGAACCATATGGGGAAATGCAGACATGTTGCTAACTAAATGTGAGCTCCTTCGCAATGAAAAAATCTCATTGCTGGCCAAATCCTGGATGGTCTCATAAAAAGCACAGCTTATACTGTGGAACTGACAGTTCTACTTCAAGGACATTTTTCATGTCTAGTGCTCTTTTTGTACAGCATTTAGAAGGCATACCAGGAATATAATGCTGTTTTTCATTCAGATCTAATCAGAAAGGGTTGATTTAAACTCAGCACCCTAAAATACATAAGACGTTCTGATGCAGGTTTTTGCTTGACTTTTTACAGGGCTGGTCTTTAAATCTCTAAGCTCATTAGTCAGTGTTAGTTATTCCATTGATTTAAGGAATAGATATGTCTTTTCTCTGTCTTGCAATGTCTCTTTAGGTTGGTTTTTGTACATCTTTCTTTCACTCATTCTCTGTTTTATTAAATGTTGACCTTAATGTAGTTTTGGATTAGAAGCTGGATCTAAAAGTTTAATTTTTTATATTTTCATTGTAGTCATTATTATCAGTAGCAGTAACAGCAGTAGCAGTAATAGCAGAAGCAACAGCAGCAGCAGCAGCAGCAGCAGCAGCAGTAGTAGTAACAGTGAATTTAATTGAATACACTGTAAATGGCCCACTGATTTTTTCAGGGCTACTCAGAATGTTTAATGATTGTATCTGAGGATGTGAATTTCTACAGAGCAATTAATAAAACCTCTTAGCTTTAACACTGGGTCTTCATGATGAATATCCACATTCACTTACACAGCAACCAGTTCCAAAGTTGTCTTAGGTGGCTACAGCAGAAGAGGAGATCCTGACAGCTTTAGATTGTGAGTGTTAATAGATGAAAAAAGGGTAAAATTAAAATGAGGAAGCTGCCTGAACAAGTATGTATTTGTGCATTAAAAATTATGAGAACTGTAGTTAAAAGTTAAAAGAACTTCCCATGGAACACATAATTTGCATTTGTGTGAGTATTAATGGGGTGGGAATCAGGAATTTCTCTGAGTTCCACTATGAGATATTCCCTCTCCTCTTTAGTCCCTAAACTGAAAAAAAGGTTGGACCCCAACTCAGAAAACATTCACATTCAGCTTGGCTGAAATACCACAGAAACCCATGTATATCATTGGAACTACTTAGATAAAATTAGACATTTCATTTTTTCCCATCATTAGAGACTAAATCTATACTTAATTTTATAAGATTAGTCTCATGAAAATGACTCATGAAAGCACTTAATAATATGCTTGATTTTCATTTAAGTCTGTGATTAAATTCCATAGAAATTAGTAAAATTTAAGCTTGCCTTTAAGATTAAGTACAAGCTTAAATGTATTCTTGGTTAGGCACGTTATTCTGAATGATTTTTGATGGGCTTTGATGGTTTGGGATCTAGATGAAAGATATTATTTCACCTTACAATTTGATCATGAACCAGGACACAAAAAAAAAGAAAAAAAAAAAAATCAACCGAAGACTTATGAGAGCAAAGAGTATGTGGGTTCTATAAAAATGTGGTATGATGGGTTCAGATTATTGGGTTTTCAGCAGAATTTTTTTTCGCTCTGTATTTAGCCTTTTGCATGCAAAACTACTTATGCATACACTCCCCCATGTAAGCCTGATGTATTCAAACTAACACAGCTTCAGCAACTGTAGGCCAACTACATCTCTGGGGTAAATGCATTGCCTGCAGGGATATATTTGATTCATAATGGCTACAGCTGAATTATAGTGAGTGCTGGAGTGTTATTTATGTTACATCTGAAAGTTCATTGAAATTATTTAGATCCAGATCCCTCAAAGGATATAAGTACAACACAGGTTAGATTTATGTGGCCAAGTCCAGGTAAGCAATCCACAAGCTCTGCCTTAAAACAAAGGTCCCTCAACTTTCACTAGTCATTTTCTGTGGATGTTCAAAGACCTTTTCCAGAGCCTGTACAGGGAATCTACTCAGTAAACCATTCCCCTTTAACTGAGTTTGGCATCTAAGGATATTTGAGGCTTACAAACTAGGTAACAGCAGATGTAGATTCCCAGTGTTGTGGGCAAGCTATTTTCAAACTAATTAGTGCACTTCATCCAGGAATGGAAAGACTGACTTTGTCAAAACTCATTTCTTACATTTCCTAGAAGTGTGACATTATCTATAGGCACTCTTGGGCACTAATTCTATGCACATGGAAAGGGATCAGGAAATTGGGAAGACAGAAGGGGAAGGAATTGTAAGAAATCAGGGGGTTTCCATCCCATATATTTACTGTGCTACTATGCAGAAAGGGGTGCAAAACCTCTGGGGCCAGGAAAAAAAAAATAGATGGATCATAATTCAGGTGTTTAGCCTACACAGAAAAATTTCATCTTCCATTCAGGTAAATACAATTGTATAATCCAGGAAAGAACAGTGACTAAATGAGCTAATAACCATTGCGAAATCCTGTGCAAACTGAAATATAGAGATAGAAAACTTTCTTTCAGTTGAAAGTATTACTGAAGAAAATTATTTTTAAAAAACAAAATGTTTTCCTTCAGAAAATTCTGAAGTAATATTTTAAAATTTTTGTTTAAATTGTATCTTATTTTATGCTTCTTTCTTTTCCTTACGTATTTTCTTCTATAGCTGTTAAAATTTACATCCCAATTAAAAGCTTTTACCTTAAAATGAAACTGGAAATGAAGTTTTAGAAGTCATTGATTAGTATTCTTCCTTCCCTGCCATGTCTCCTATGGATAGGCAAATGTTTCTAAAAATAGTATTTTGTGATCTTAACCCAAAGGCTTTCTGAATTGGTAAAATATTAAGTTGTCCCGTTTCCACTGGTCTGGCTGGCTGCAAGACAAAATCTGAAACACTAATCTATCCACCATTAGGATCATCATTACCATCACAACGTAAAGTCAGATGTGCAAGCAGAAACTGGGATTGCACTGGGCTTAATGTTTGACAGTCATTACCTGTGAGAGTTTAGAAATGAAAAGACAAGAAAAGGGTTAGAATGAAAATTAGAGATACAGAGCAGTGAAATCGCTCAGCTGATATTACTTCATTTTGAATGTGTCAGGCACACTACATTTGCAAAAAATATAGCAAATAGATAACCATACTATATTGTCAGATAATGAGTCTTTGAAAAAGAAGAATTTCCAAAATGAAAGTTGAAACTGGGATTCCTGTATCTGTATTTAGGCAGACATTAAAAAGATCTGAATTTCACAGGAGCACAGATCTGAAAGGGATCCTGCTCCCAGATAACTGTTCTAGCCTCCTGTTCTGGCAGTATATCACATCGTCTAACACCTTTTATAAACAGGTCATGGACTTAAATATAAGATTTTCTGCCTCTTTTACTCTTATTGGGGGAAGTTGTTCTAGAATGTCATTCCTGTGCTACTTAGAAACCTACTGCTGATTCCCAGTCTACCTGTATTCATATGGCTAAGAATCAAGCACATAATTTTTCACATTAAAGTCCCAAAAGGCTGTTGAAAGGCTGATTTTAAGAGAAAAAAAAGATCACATTTAGATACTGACATAAGAAACGGAAGCCCCAGGGGTATATTTTCAAAATGGTTAAATGCATAACCTCTTCTGAAGGGTTAGGGGCATGTGACAAGCTGGAGAAAAGTGGGATGTATTGTGGGGACTTACTAGCTCAAATCTACTTTAACTTGGGAATTTCTGCGTTGTGCTCCACTGTATAATACAGGTGCAGTTTAGCACATTTCCAGATGTGCAAAGTACAGACACAGGTAGCCACATGCTCGCATTGCCCACCCTCTACCCAAAAGTGTGGACAGAATGAACATAAAAGATGTTTAGGTACATACAGGTGCGATTGTGCCTTTGTTAATACCTCCTGCTTAGAACAAATGTTGTCTGCTGCTTGGGAAGGAGGATGAGGAGTTTACTCGGAGTTTCTAGAAAATCTAGTCAGTGTGAGCCACATGCAAGGCAAATAACTATTATTATTACTATTATTATTGTTGTTGTTGGAATATCAATATAAAATGCTATTTCAAAACATAAATTACAATCTCAGTTTAGTTTGGTTAAATGGAAAACGTTCACTGCAAGTCATGGTTTTTGAAAAATTCCCATAGTCTTGACTTCTAACTTGTGCTTCCCCCCTTTTCCTTGCAAACAGCTGCCAAGCAAAATAGTAGAATGTGTTACGTGAACTAATCCTAACCATTTGTCTTTTAGAGAGTTAATGTTACTTTCTTTTTTCTTCCTTGCTTTTACCCTATGCTGACTAAAAAGAACACCCAGGTTCAATGAGTGACAAATCATTACAGACCGTACAATGTAATTAAAAAGCACAGCCATTGATCAGCTATGAGCTAAACCTGAGACAAAAAAGTGAGAGACCCAGAATAGCTGGCAAAACTTCTCATTGAATCTGTCTGAAATGGAAGATGTCCTCCCTGGAGGCATGGAGCGTGGCCCATTGTGCATTTCCATTAGAGATACATACTGACTCAGAGCATGCCATTGATGTTGGCCTATTTATGAAAGGCTGTTGAAAGAGGTTTCAGAGTTAATTGAAAAGAGCTGTTTCTGAAGTAAAGTTACTTCAAACAACACAGCTCTGAAATGTGTTTTAATGGACTGGAAATCAGAGAATTTTCCATAGTGCACATGAAATAAAAATAGATGGCAAGAACTGAAAGCTGCATTGCTATTTGGTGGATTTCTATTATTATTATTATTATTATTATTATTATTATTATTATTACTACTACTGTCACTATCACTATCACTGTCACTAACACTATCACTGTTAATTATTTTACCTATAGTTGCTCATTGGACACTGATAAAACAGCTTTCCTCTTGATTGACTAGAGGATCATCTTCTAGGGTCTGTCAAAATCTTCATTACATGTCTTTATTTCACATATTTATAATACAGGCTGCCTGCAGAAACTGTCATTGTGCCGTTGAAAACAGAAGGAAAAGCTCTTTCAGTTGTCAGGTAGAAGTAGGTTCCAAGGCCCTCTTTTACCAAGGTATGTTGTGTTTAAAATGTGTTTATTCTTAACGATATTTCCATTTTAAAATTAAAGCATATGCCTAAATTCAGACATGTGTTTATTCAGGCATTTGTTTAGTCTCTGCCCTGAGCTGAGGTCTTGCACATAAGTTTGTATTTAAGCTCATGCTTAAATAAAAGCCTTTCAGGAAAACATGCACCTGAATTTCATAAATATAAATAGTAGCCAAGTATATGTTTAAATCTCAGCTTGTGATTAAATACCTTTCTCAGCTGAAAACAGCATACTTTAAAATTATTTTTTAAAGCTTGGCAATGTTCAATAAAAATAGGAATGACTGAGCTGAATTTATTCCTTCTTTTAAATTCTTTCGCAAGAATTTAGAGTTAGCAAGAAGGAAGGTAACTCCTTGCTCTTGGATGAAGTGAATTTAGACAACTATGTGGTATTCAGATGGAAAGCAACAAGATCAGATTGTGAGATCCTTCCTCAGGCTGATTAATACCTAATATCTTGAGAAAGCTCACAAACCCCAGTGAATTGCAGGGGAAAGGTGAGAGTAAAGTAACCCAGCACTCAGTACAAGCAATAATCAAATAACTTCTGACACAGAGCTTGAATGATAATGAGTATTTTACACTTCCATTCTACTCCTAATGCTCTAAGTAATCCACAAGTTCTGTTGAAAACCTCCCATGTTCCATTAAAAGAGATGACCTCACAGACATTAATTAACTTAATCTCACAAAACTCATTTGAAGTAAGGAAGAGCTATTGTCCCCATTTTTAAATAAGGAATGAAATACAACGATAGTAATGACTTCATACAAAACCTACCAAAATCAGCAGAAATATTTGAATCACAGCCTTGCACAGTACTACCTTCATTTTATCTTCTGATAGTCCTGATTCTTTCAAAGCTTCACCTCCCAAAATCAATACCTTACCTAAAAAAGTCAACATTAATTTATTTCTTTAACACTATTTTTTAAGTTTTAAGGCTGCTGGCTAAAAAAAATAAATATAAAACCCCTGAAACATCCCTAGGGCACAAAAAAAAAAAACAGAACAAGGAAAAACAAGAAAAATTACTTGAGCATTAAGTAAATAGAAATCTTATTTTTTAGGTCTGTCATGCATCTGCATCTGTCAGGCATCATTTGGCATCTGCACTTATTTTTGGAAATTTGTGGCTGATAATCATGGATTAACATGTGCTTAATTTATCTTTGAAGTTACTGTGGGTAGTTACATACATAGATTAAGAATGTGCTACTTGTTCTGCAAAAGTGAGCACAGGCCGTCAAAAAAGGAAAGTGATGAAGGCTATGGTTGGAATCTGAACTTAAGGACTACATAACTCCTTACTTAGGTAGCTAAACAAATAGTCTGAATTTTCTGAGGCATTAAATATTGAGTAGAGAGATTTAATTTTTCTGACACTCCAACACCTATACCTGGAATAGAGGGAATTACGCAATGAAACTGGGATGACTAACAGATAATGTGCATACCCAACGCAGACAAAAGAAAGAGGAGATACTGGAGGAAAGAGGAAAAACCCAAGGGACAGCATGAATTTCTGTGCCCAAGACATCTTTTAGAATTAGGGTTAAATCCCACTCGGGCAGTAGGATTCAGAACCTGAGAGTTTCTCTTCATATGTTGACAAATGTATTCATTTGATAAAAGGGACATTTGGGACATCCACAGATGTGGATCTTGAACCTGCACTTCCCCTCTTCAGGAGAAGTGTTCTAACCACCCAAAAAAAAGATGGGATTTCTTCTTGGCATTTTATTCAAAGCCAGCTGTTGAGCATCCAAGAATTCATAGCCATCGAGTCCAGAAGGTGAGGAGTAAGAGATGTTAACTCTAACATTTGAGGGTGGAAGTGTCATTACTCTATTCTAGCTCTTGTTCCTGGAACATTTTGGGTTGGATTTATCTGGCCAAATATACAGTTCTGGTTAGTCTAATTGTCACCTGGAAGGGCCTTTATTTCTTTATTGACTATAAAGGGAGATGAGGATGACAAATGCAGATGTAAAGCATTTTACTGTAGATTACCAGGGTTTGATATAATTGCCCACACACGGGCACTTAGTGTCATTTCAGATGCCCCCAGTGTCCTGCCTACTCTCCAGCTGCCATATATTACAGACAGGATACAAACTGTGCCCACACATCCATTCGGCCTAGTTATCCTTCAGAAGATTCATGCTCCATTCTTCTGCAGTTCCTTTTATGTTTTTTATATACTTTCATACTCCTAGAACAGATGGAGGTCCTCCTCCTGCTCTCAGGTTAGTAAGTTGTACTATACATGCTGCAAGGATGCATGTTCAAAACTTTATGGGTGAAGAAGGAAAAGAAACATATCTTTAATTTCTTGAGACATGCTCAGAAATTACACTATGCACCACCTACTAGTCCTTAGAGCTGGCTGGTTCTTCACAGAATCACAGAATCACAGAATGTTAGGGATTGGAAGGGACCTCGAAGGATCATCTAGTGCAATCCCCTGCCGGAGCAGGATTACCTAGACCATATCACACAGGAACGCGTCCAGGCGAGTTTTGAATGTCTCCAGAGAAGGAGACTCCACAACCTCTCTGGGCAGCCTGTTCCAGTGTTCAGTTACCCTCACTGTAAAGAATTTTTTCCTCATATTTATGTGGAACCTCCTGTGTTCCAGCTTGCACCCGTTGCCCCTTGTCCTGTCAATGGATGTCACTGAGAAGAGCCTGGCTCCATCCTCATGACACTTGCCCTTTACATATTTATAAACATTAATGAGGTCACCCCTCAGTCTCCTCTTCTCCAAGCTAAAGAGACCCAGCTCCCTCAGCCTCTCCTCATAAGGGAGATGTTCCACTCCCTTAATCATCTTCGTGGCTCAACTTCCATAGACTTCTGAAGAAGCACTTGTGATTAAGCGCCTCTGAAAAGTAAGTCTTCACTTTAGGAGGTTGCCTATCATAGCTGTAACTCTGTTCCAATGAGATTATATTGGCACAAAATTTTGATTTCACTGTTTTGATTATTTTCTGGAGATTCTGAATATTGGTGAGATGTGATGGCTGTGCTATAAGCAAGAAGAAAAATCACACTGAATGGAAGCCTTAGAATTATATGGTAATATTTGCTGTACTTTTCTGTAATAACTTTTGCAAACAGGCCTATTGGTTTATCTTAGAACTAATTAATTATAAGCAGCCCGGACACAATGAAGGTAAACATACAAGACTCATCCTCCGTGGGAAATAACACTTGTCACACATTTAGTAACTAAGAGGATGATAGAATGAGGTTTTGGGGATGTCATCCCTTGAGCTCCCAGAGAACAGTTCAGGGCAATGACAATCTCAAGGTTAGGAACTTAGATGTCCAGCTTTAAAGTTCTCATCAAGATATTGCAACGTTGTCCAGGAGGTAGATGGTAGCAATCTGAAATGAACTATGCTTTCTCAGAGTTTAACTTCGGGAAAAAATTCAGACTGAATGTCACCTAGTCATTTAATTGAATCAGAAATTAATTCCCTAGGGTCAGCTGAGATCGAAACATAAACCTGACTATAATCAGCATAACAATGTTAGTTGAAATTATACCTCTGAATGATAGCACCTAATAGAAGTATAGGGCAAAGTTTCCCTAAAGAGATATTAGAAAAATGTGCTGCCTTTTCTATAGCCTTTGATATTGGGCACGATGTTGTTTGCATATTTCAAAGTGAACTGTAAGACCATCTGATTTTCACACAAATACCTGTCTATAACCTTCAGATTTCATTATCCTTCTTGAGCAAACCAAAAATATCAACAAAACCACAACTTTAAAAATACAAAGATGGAATCAAGTCCACACTGTTGTTCCTTAGTATGGAAATGTATGACATTATGTTTTTCTTCAAAGATGGTGGGCTTATTAACAGACAGCAGAGAGATGTTGTGTTATAATATTTGTATAATCATCTGGCGTTTCCACCTTCTCTTGGAACTTGCCATGAGACAGAGCACAAGACAGGATATGCCAGCAGACTGCTGATCTCTCAAAGCAGAATCTTATGTTCTGCTAGAGTTGACTTGAAAATAAAATCATTAGATAATAAAAAGTAAGATCTTAAGATCGTCCAGCTTGGAAAGATTGTATGGAAGAGGATATAGGTACTTCAGTAAGGCGCAATATACTCTAAAAAAAATTGCTGTAAGCATCCTGGTCTGGATATGAAACTAGCAAAATCACATTAGATCTAAAGCAGTGTGGTATTAAGGGGGGAAGAAGAAAGGAATGCCTGTAGATATCTTTGTTTAAAAATCAGTGAATCAACATGGGAGTATATGAACTTAAATCAGTTTTCAGTTTCTCAGTAATGGGAACATCATAGAAGAACTGGTCAAACAAAGTAATTTTTGAATGAATAATTAATAACAAACCATTGAAAAACTCTCTAACAAAACAACATGTCAAAAATAACACTTCTTTGAGCTCAGATTTGAAATATCTCAGATTTTACAGGCTTTCACAGAACCCAGAGCAGAACTCTGAGGAAACTCTATTTCCATTCTCATTTGTCTGTGCTGGGAATTCTGGGACCTGGAGACCTGACAGATAGATAGATCTTTTGGATCTACTATAGCTTGTGGGCCTCCAACTTTTGAACAGACATATCTAAGGGTACATCTGTCCCAACCCACTCATGAGAAACTGAATCAGTCTGTGGAGGTCTACTCAATGGAGTGGTACTCAGTGAAGATCTACTGCAGTTTAGCTCAACTCATACTGAAGTGGGCAACTTGGTTCAGCTGCCTAAACTTTGTTACTCAGTGCAATTTAAGATACCCTGGGGCATCCACATCTTCCACACAGTCATAGCTGACATGGCACAGGACCTGTGAGAGTCATTTGCTTTTTTACCCATTTGGAGGACAGTAGCGTACCTGAGGGCATCTCAGATAGCCTTTGACACCTACATTTAGGAAACATAAAGGAGCAATTGAATATTTGATGAACTGGCTTAATCTGCAGGTGAAATCTCACCTTTGTTTCCTCTTAAATTTAGTAAAAATATCAAGGAAGATATTGCTAAACAATATCTGATGCACTGTAATAATTTTGCCAAATAATTCTAGTGTGGCATTTGAGCTAACTGCACTCCAGGAGTAAGAATAATTCTCATCAGTAGTTAAACTGCTTAATTTTATTTTCCCCATAAATTATTCTGATGAGATTTTTCACAACATTTAGAAAAAATAGTTTTAAAATTCTCATTTAATTTCAAACATCTTGGGAAAGGTAACTACAGAGTTTTGTCTTGACTATGGTTCAATTACAAACTTTGAGGTACAGACTTTGAAGTCTGTACTAGCAGCTAACCACCAGCAACTGTACTTTTACGAATTTGGTTTTCCAGATCCTACTGCACTATAAATATAGTAACAATGAATAAATAAATTTGTAAATATTTTTATCAATAAATTATAAATATATATTTATAAATAAATTTATAATAAATATAATAATGCTATAATATAAACATACTAATAAATGAGTATAACAGTTAATAGCAAACATGGTTCATGCAAGCTATGTTTTTTTTTTGTCTTTCACCTTTAAATAAAGATCCTAAAATTTGCCTTAAGTAAGATTTAAGATATGCACATGTAAAGACAAGTACTTAGTATCTGTAGATGTTACGTTAGGGCATAAACTCATTTTTTTAACATTGTGTCATTCTCCATCTGTTTTCTGAAGAAAGGAAAGACCATATGCAAAGCACAAATTTCTGTTTGTGAAAACACAGCTAAAGACTTATTTGCACATTGCTCAGTAGGATATTTCTTTAATATGTCTCTGCTAAAAGACCCGTTTCCAAAAAGCTCAGGGACGCTCCATGCAGGTAGACCTCTGTGCTTCTCAGGAGCATCAGAGTCTGGCTCAAAACTAGTATTGCAGAGTCTTTCTTCCTTTGAGACACGAGGCTGTCAGGAGCCTTGGTTGTGACCTTCCTTTACCAGGCATTTCCAGTTCTGGTGGTGTTTTAGATGTTTTACTTCAGATAAACCCTCCTCTGGTGGCGCCTGTCTTTCTCTATTGACAACAGAGATGGCTAAGGTGATCAGGCTAGACTTATAATTGGTTTGTCATACTATAGAGAGGTATTTAAGTTAGGTGTTTGGAACACTAATTCTATCGCTTGAATGCTCTGTTGTGGTGAAATCATATTAATTTTGCATATGTACAAAGGTACCTTTTATTCTCCAGAAGATGTTGTGAGCAACCTGATTTAATAAGACCTTCTTTGAGCAGGTTAGGATAGATGACCTGCAGAGACCGCTTCCAAACAAAATAATTTTGTGATTATATGCGATAAATTAGTTACTTTAACCCTGAAGATCACCTTTTTGACTCTTTTTTGTTGCTTTAGCTCTGTATTCTGTTGGATGGATATAATAAAATGAAACCTTAAATATGAACATCACATAGACTGCCTAATTTTATTTCAGAGACATGACCATTCACATCAGTGATACGACTTTTGAAAAACAATTGTCCATTTAGAAACCTGAAATGCCATAAACTGAGAAACATACCTGAAGTAGCAAAGAGAACAGATTTAAATACATACCACAAATTAATCCATGTAAATCAAAACAAAAGCTCTTCTGTTATTGCAGAAAAATAATGGTTAGCTATCACTGGCTTTTTGGAAAAAGTGCAATATTTCGAAGACAAATTTCTGAATGCCAAAGAAGGGTAAAATATATATAAATCAGCTTCATTAATAATGCTCGCTTTTCAATGCATATGTATGCCTTTATGTATCAATCCACTGGACCACATTATGTTACACAAAGAGAAATATTAACGAGAGTGTTTGACTAACTATAATTTTCCGTCAGTTGCTGAATTTCTATGAAATTATCTATTGCTTTATCCTCTACCCCAAAGTATTAATCACAATTCCTTTCAGAACCACTGCCAAGTTTATCAGTGCTTCTGCTTCAGAGCAGTAAGTAAGCAATATATTATTCTCCTTCTCCACCCATCAAGCCAACTCGTTTTGAAGTCAGAGTGGGAAAGTTAGATGAATTAAATAAAAACAATATGTTAAATGTAACTTTCCTCCCTACAAGCTGACTTTTAGAAACACACCCTAACTACTGTTTTCTTTTATCTGTGAAATAAAGATTCAAACAAGACAGGAGTTCAGGCACAGCTAGCTACAGCCATATAGTTCTTTTTTATTCCTTTTCTTTTTTTTTGCTTTAACACAGATAACTGTCTTTATGGAAAGCTTCTATATATAACTGGGGATAAAAGACCAATTAAGGAGAGAGAGAAGGTTCTCATCAGTGTAAATTGGCCTAATTCTACTTATCTTGCCAGAAATCACTTCTTTTCTTCTTCATGTAGCTCAATCTATATCTACAGCTAATGTAAAAAATCAAAGTGTATTTAAGATGCTTGAGAGCTCAGGTACATCTCACTTGCAGTTCAGAGACAGAATTGTTATAAGAAAAGAAATGAACAAGATATAATGAAAAAAGGTCTATATTTTCATCTAAGGTGAGATCCAAATATAGAATAAGTTTTGAAAAAAAGTATATATTCCCACAAAATTTCTAGGTCAGTCTATTCTGAGAAAAGGTTTCACATGAACACTTCTG
This sequence comes from Nyctibius grandis, assembly GCF_013368605.1. NCBI lineage: Eukaryota > Metazoa > Chordata > Aves > Nyctibiiformes > Nyctibiidae > Nyctibius > Nyctibius grandis. The sequence goes on along the minus strand of NC_090658.1, from coordinate 128,758,467 downwards.
AGACATACAGACAAAAGAATGTACAACTCAAAATCCAATTATACAGGGAACTCAAGTTCACGTTGGATTTCTCGGCTTGAATGGTCTCAGTGACATGGTCAAACAATAACATGCAGTCTTTGACCTGCATGATAAATGGGAAGTTCAAATGAAGACTAAGTTGGATGTCTTTAGTAGTGTAATTCAAGCCTGGTTAAACTTAGACATACCTCATTCAAACAAGAATTATACTATGACTGGGACACAAAGGATTACCGTGTAACTCATGGCTTTGCCACAAGCCTTTTGCAAGACTTTTAACAAGTCCCCTCTTTGCCTGGGTAACTCTCTGTGGGGTGTCCCAAAGCCAAACTGCAACCCTGATTCTCAGCCCTGAGAGGTGCTGAGCCTGAAAGCACTTTATGCTGCATTATAAAGAGAACACATCCTTCGCAGTGCAAGAGATCCCAAATTTCTGATTGACCCGCTTACTTCCAGCACTTCGTAGGAGTACAGAAATAGAAGGAAGAGTCAGGTCTAGCAGATCCATGTCACATCCATTTCATCAACATGTCAAATCCCATCATAGAAACAGGGAGATTTTTTTCTCATACTTTTCCTCCGAGGAGTTCCGGAGTCTGTTCTTCCCAAACAGTTAGGAACTTTCTTCTCATTATCAATGTATATTGAGCGTAGCTGATACTCATTTGTTCTTGGGCCAATATAGACCAATAGTTCATGCCCTGTCCCTGTAGTACAATTCATCTCACCATTATGTGTGGTATTTGGAGCTCAATTCACTTGCTCAACTTCCAGTCATCCAGTGTCAGCTGAGATGTCCTCTTGGATCTGAAATATTGACAGTGGGCTGACAGATGGGTTTATCAGAGACCCATGCTGAACTGAGCTGGAGGCAGTTTAGGATATTCTAAGGCATTGCAGAAGCTCCACCTCTTCATGTGTGGGTAACTGAATGAACCACATAGTTGCTCAGCATCTGAATTTCTGTCCAGGATCAACTGACTTTACTGACTGGGAAGGTTCAGCTGCCCAGACTTTGCCATCAAGTGCCACCTGAGATGCTCTGAGGAATCTGGGATATCTGGCAAATATTACACTGTCCTAGGAAAGACACACGCTCTTTTGAAGATGCTTTTTTGGGAATACTTTTTTGGAGCTGTTCTTTTGGAGATATAGGAGCCAAGCAGCTAAAGGTTTTCAGCACCTAAAATGACTCTGTATGCTTTAATACCTAAAACTTGCAGTAGATATCCATTGACCCTTTTGGGAGCTCAAACACCTGGTCCTCCTCTAGACTCCTGAATGTAGACAAGGGGATGCTCAGTTACCTGTACACTAGACACTTATTTTGTGCAATTTAAAATCTCCTAGCAAATTCTGTCTGGTCTCCAGCTGCCATTGAAGACATGTATTTTAGAGGGCACTTGGTCCCTGTGATTGGTCAGCTGAATCTCTTTACTAAATTTACATGTCTTAATTGCAGATTAAATCCCATGCTTTGCATTTGTGCCCTCAGTGCATTTACAGATAGACACCATATATTCATATTCATGTTTAAACTTCAGTCCCAAAGTATGAGCTTTTCAGCCCTAGCTCCCTTTATAATCAGTGGAGAGAAAGAGACACCTCCACAAAATTATGCATTTTACCCTGAGACAGAATTTTCAGATGTGCCGTTGAGTCACTGTCTAGAGATCACTTTCTCCAATAACTATAATGTTAGGTTTGACAGATTAGATCAGGTTCTTGGACATCTAAAAATAGATTAATATCAGTCTGTGCATTTGTGCAAGGTTTATGCAGTGAAGTACCAGGCTGGCTGAACCATCAGTGCTAGAACAGCAATGATAAATACCTAAGTCTATGTCCTGTTTGTTCCTTTATGTACATTTTGGCCAGTACAATTCATAGAATCATAGAATCATAGAATCATAGAATAGTTTGGGTTGGAAGGGACCTTAAAGATCATCTAGTTCCAACCCCCCTGCCATGGGCAGGGACACCTTCCACTAGACCAGGTTGCTCAAAGCCTCATCCAACCTGGCCTTGAACACTGCCAGGGAGGGGGCAGCCACAGCTTCTCTGGGCAACCTGTTCCAGTGTCTCACCACCCTCACAGGAAAGAATTTCTTCCTAATATCTAATCTAAATCTCCCCTCTTTCAGTTTAAAACCATTCCCCCTTGTCCTGTCACTCCATGCCCTTGCAAAAAGTCCCTCTCCCACTTTCCTGTAGGCCCCCTTCAGGTACTGGAAGGCTGCTAGAAGGTCTCCCTGGAACCTTTGCTTCTCCAGGCTGAAAAGTCCCAACTCTCTCAGCCTGTCTTCATAGGAAAGGTGCTCCAGCCCTCTGATCATCTTCGTGGCCTCTCATGGACTTGTTCCAACAGCTCCATGTCTTTCTTATGTTGGAGGCCCTAGAGCTCGCCGCTGTACTGCAGATGGAGTCTCATGAGAGTGGAGTAGAGGGGCAGAATCACCTCCCTCAACCTGCTGGCCACGTTGCTTTTGATGCAGCCCAGGATACAGTTGGCCTTCTGGGCTGCAAGCGCACGTTGCCGGCTCATGGTGAGCTTCTCGTCAACCATCACCCCCAAGTCCTTCTCCTCAGGGCTGCTCTCAATCCAGGACCGGAGCATTTCTCTTATGAGGAGAGGCTGAGGGAGCTGGGGCTGTTTAGCCTGGAGAAGCCTGAGAGGGGATCATTTCAATGCTTACAAATACCTTAAGGGTGGGTGTCAAGAGGATGGGGCCAGAATATTCTCAGTGGTGCCCAATGACAGGACAAGGGGCAATGGGCACAAACTGAAACATGGGAAGTTCCATCTGAATATGAGGAGGAACTTCTTTACTTTGAGGGTGGCAGAGCACTGGAACAGGCTTCCCAGGGAGGGTGGGGATTCTCCTTCTCTGGAGATACTCAAAACACTGCTGAACGCGACCCTGTGCAACATGCTCTGGGTGACCCTGTTTTGGCAGGGGGTTGGAACAGATGATCTCCAGAGGTCCCTTCCAACCCTAACCATTCTGTGATTCTGATTACAGCTCTCAGACAACCTCTTGCCATATCCACTGCGAACCATTCTTTTACCTTTGGGTATTGTAGAGAATGAGTTGGCTCTTGACAAAAAAATGTAAGGAAAGTGAATTTTACAAAGCTGAAAGTGAGTTGAATGTTCTGAATGCCTAAACATGGCCTGTCCTGCTGCATCTCAGACAACACCACAGCCTATTTCAGGCATGTGTTTCTTTGTTCTAAAAGAACTTGACAATCTTGAAGGACATTTTCAAGAACGAAAGGACCTTCATTACAAACTAAAAATGCTAGTAGGCAGGAGATGTGTTTTCTGGAGGAGGTAACTGGCACCTTTGTTATATTTCCTGACAATCTGACCTTAAATTGAAAAGGGCTTGAATTCATATTTAGGAAAAGCTATTGCAAAAAAAAAGAAGAATCTACTTGCATCTTGTTCGGAATAATAATAGCATCTAGCTCCTACACAATATTTTTTGGCATTTCATCTGAAAACTTTTTACTCAAGTAGCCAGTACCTTCTGTCCACTTTACAAAAGCAGAACTTAATCAAGCATGGGAAAAGTGGATAAGGAAACATGAGATGCCGAAGGTTACTCAGCAAATAAGTAGCAGAGCCAGGCTGTGGTGGGTTGACCTTGGCTGGTTTCCAGGTGCCCACTAATGCACTCTGTGACTCCTCCTCCATCAACAGGACAGAGGGAAAAAATATGGTAGAAAAGCTTGTGGGTCAAGATAAAGATAGGGAGAGCACTAGCCAATGACCTTCACAGGCAAAACAGACTCAACTTGGGGAAGATTAATTTAATGTACTGCCAATTAATGACACGGTAGAACTAACAAAACTAAAAAGCCTTTCCCCCACCCTTCCCTTCTTCCCAGGCTTAATTTCACTGCTGACTTTTCTATCTCCTCCCCCTGAGCAGTGCAGGGGGATGGGGAATGAGGGATGTGGTCTGTTCATGATGCTTTTTCTCAGCACTCCTTCTTCCTCATGTTCTACCCCTGCTTCAGCATAGGGTTCCTCCCATGGGATACAGTCCTCACAAACTTCTCCAACATGGGTCCTTCCCACAGGATGCAGTTCTTCAAGAACTGCTCCAGCGTGGGTCCTTTTCCATGGAGTGCAGTCCTTCAGAAACAGACTGCTCCAGCATGGGTCTCCCACAAGCCGCAGCCCCTGCCAGAAAACCAGCTCCTGTGTGGCCTTCTCTCCAAGGCCACAGTTCCTGCCAGGAGTCTGCTCCAGCATGGGTTCTTCACAGGCTGCAGCCTCTTTCAGGGCACATCCACCTGCTCCACTGTGGTCTTCCATGGGCTGCAGGGGGACAACCTGCCTCACCATGGTCTTCACCACAAGCTGCAGTGTGGATATCTCTGCTCTGGCACCTGGACCACCTCCTCCCTCTCCTTCTTCACTGACCTTGGTGTCTGCAGGGCCTTTTCTCTCACATTTTCTCACTCCTGTCTCACAGCTGTTGCACAGCATTTTTTTTTATCCTAAATATATTACCACAGAGGCGCTACCAACGTCACTGATTGGGTCAGGTTTGGGTAGCAGTGTGTCCATCTTGGAGCCAGCTGGAACTGGCTCTGTTTGACATGGGGGCAGCTCCTGGTGTCTTCTCACAGAAGCCACCCCTGCAGCACCTGTACCCCCAGCCCTGCCACAAAAACCTTGCCACATAAACCCAACACATGGTATTAGAGATGCAGTCCCAGGTTGGAGCTGACTGACAATATTACCAAATCTCCTGAAAAGAAGAATTGTGTATATTTGAACAGTTGCAGCAGGTTTATTTCAACTATGAATATAAGCTAACACACAGACAGTTATTTTGGCACAAGTTGAGTTTATCGAGGATTACAGGTTTGTCTGCAAAGGGAAACTCCTTCAAAATAAGGTGGACAAGGAGTTCACAGTGACCAAGGTACTCCTCTCCACCTCCCTCTGGTTGAGTCTATGATGAGCCATGAAAGACAACTCAAGAGATTGCATGAGAAACCTTTGAGACCCTCACACTCCTAGTCTGCATCTCAATGCAGTGACATGACCACAGTGTTGGGCCCAGCACTTAATTATCATTACTGAACTACTTTTTTATGTTTTGCTGCAAAGCAAGGTAATCACTACTGCTACTCCTTTGGACTGATGTCCTGTGTGCACTTGGGAAAGCTACATCAAGATAATCTATGCTTCAAGTGAAATAATTGAGTTCACTTATAAGCACATGCACCAGAGTTTATCAGTTTTGATAAACATGTTTATCAAAACCAGTGCACATTTCTGTGTAGTCAGTGACAGAGACTCTAAGAAGTCAGGTTTTTCAGGTGTACCCACTAACTTCTAGGTATCCCAGGTTCATGGTCTTCTCAGGACTGTTTTATTTGAACAAGATCAACAGCCAAATCAGCAACAGAGCTAAAGTCAGAACTAACATGTTTAATTTCTCTCATCCTTATTTAAGCCACTGGGGCTGGCTGATCTCTTCAGACTCGTTCAGATCCACAGTTCCTCTGTTTGGTCCCTGCAAAAAGGGAAATCCATAGTCTGGATCCCTGTGATGACCACTCAGCTTGTTTAACAGCAAGATTTCCATTTTGCTTCTGTTTGGCGATCGTATTTTCTCATCATGCTTTCCAGCATGTGTGTAACTCACAGAATGACCTGTTCCAGCTCAAATTCATTAAATTTAACCCACAATAAAATTATCCAATGCTCTAATTCACCTCTGAACTTTTCAGAGCTGGACCTCAAAACCAGCAGCTGCCTATCACATGCCACTCTTACATATTTCCCTTAGTGTAATCAATTTCAACCTCTGCTGTGCAGGTTGTTGTAGCAATAGTCACTTTTTGTCATTTTCTATAAAGTGCAAATGCTACAGGCCCTTCAGACACTGTCTGCTCTGCACACATGGTGAACCCACCTTTAAAAATGTTTCTCATAAATCTTTTCTGTCATCTCTGTTTTGCTAACATTAAATTGAAAAGAGGGGGAAGGGGAAGGAAAAGATCCTCTAAAAAGCTATTCTGGGTTTTGCTTTATAACAATTTATTATTTTTTTATTTCACTTTATTTTATTTTTAACCATAAGCTATCTTTTTTACATTGAAAAGCCAAGTTATTATTTCCTGGAGGTTTACACTTGAAACCTCAGGTTGTCAGTTCATTTAATGTCACTTTACTTCATGCTTCATGCCAGTTTTAAGGCCCAGCAAGAACTGACAATGCAATCCTTTCACAGCATCAGCTGACTGTGTTTTCTTTGACAGCAAGGTTTCAAATCAAGGATTTAATAAACTAGTAGCTCTTCCAGTTAGCAGTGAAATGTTCTTTCAATTCCACCACTTAAAGAACATCAAACAGACCTCAGCTATACAACATAGATTATAGCTAAACCAGACATATAGCTTATTTGCATGCACAGACTCAACAGGGTTTGACTGTAAGAGAGGGAAAAGATGAAGAAATGTAATTTTGCTTAACGTAAATATGCATGTGAATGTGCATATGTCTGTAAGCAGACTACACATACAGAGACATAGAAAGAAAGGACAAGAGATTGGAGATGATGCATAAAGTGGTTAAATTACGCATTTGTGAAAGTGTTAAGTAGGTGAAAGGCAGTCTCATGAAGCTTGCATGCTGAGTTAGCTGGGAAAAATGTTATGCTCTCTCACCCTGGTGGCATCGACTCCAGACCCTTCAGTGCTGAGGTTAACACTAAATTCCACCAAGCTGCAATTCTTTACACCGTTTTCCATTCACTGACTGACCTATCTGCCGTCCCAGTTTCCCACATTGCACTTCTGAGTTTGGTCCAGTGTTCACACAACCGGAGGGGAAGAAACGTAAAAAACCTCCACCTCTGAAGCCTGAAGCAACTTTTAAAGTACTCAACGAAAAACATCTTGTACGTGTGCCTTTCTCTCCCTGCAGGGGCATGTGGTTGCAGCTCCACTAAGAAACATAATGAAGAAGGAGGACAAGTGATGGAGAAGACCCCAAAATAAGAAGGACATGGAGCTGTTGGAGCGCGTCCAGAGGAGGGCCATGAAGATGATCAGAGGGCTGGAGCACCTCTCCTATGAAGACAGGCTGAGAGAGTTGGGACTGTTCAGCCTGGAGAAGAGAAGGCTCCGGGGAGACCTTCTAGCAGCCCCCCAGCCTGAAGGGGCCTACAGGAAAGCTGGAGAGGGGCTTTTTACAAGGGCAAGTAGTGACAGGATGAGGGGTAATGGTTTTAAACTGAAAGAGGGGAGATTTAGATTAGATGTTAGGAAGAAATTCTTTCCTGTGAGGGTGATGAGACACTGGCCCAGGTTGCCCAGAGAAGCTGTGGCTGCCCCCTCCCTGGCAGAGTTTAAGGCCAGGCTGGATGGGGTTTTGAGCAACCTGGTCTAGTGGAAAGGTGTCCCTGCCTGTGGCAGGGGGATTGGAACTAGATGGTCTTTAAGGTCTCTTCCAACCCAAACCATTCTATCATTCTATGATTCTACGCTTCTTAGAGCAGAAATTCTTCTTGCTAATCCACAGCCATAATTCTGAGTTCCTGGTGTGAAGTCAACATTGATAATGTAACAGCAGAGGAATTCACACCTCCACCTGTTGCAGTTGGATTGAGTTGGTACCCAAGAGTGTGCCATAAAACATACAATACTGGGAGGGGAGGGGGGGAGTGTGTGTGTCTGAGGGGTGGTTTATAGTATATGCTTATTTGTACCCTCGTTTCAGGAACTATGCTGTAGCCAAGTGTGGTTTTAAATTCCTGAGTTGGGTTCGCAGATCAGATGTATTTACACTAAAAATTCCTGAAAAGCAGAGTCTTTCTTCCCTGAGTCCTTATTGTCTCATATGGAAGAACTGGTAATGACAACTCTTGCACTGAAGTAGCTTTTTCTTTCTTCTTTCTGCTCCCAGCCAGCTGGTCCAATCCAAAGTAACATCGTGTCAGCTCCTCTCAGCAAGAAATTTTTACTCCTCACACCATTACCTCTCCATTTCTGCTCCATCTTGCAATTTATCCAAGCTGTGTTCACCCACCTTTGCTTAAGAGGAACATGTTTCTTGGAAGCAAACACCTTAATTGATGTTACTTAACTGAACCTACAGGCCTATCCACATAACAATGCTCACCAAAATTAATCTGAATTAGCTTTTTTAAGTGGATTAATTAAACTACTTTAAACTCCTATGTGGACACCCTTATTCAAAATTAAAGAGGCTTAATTCAATTTAGCTGAATTAACTTTCAAAGTAAATTAAGCCAAATTGAATTATAGCCATTCCAGTCCACACAGGGATTTAAATTCATATGTTGAGGGCTCTAGTCACGTTAATTGAGCAAACAGCTGTAATGGGTTGTTGCCATCTCCCAGGTTTTTACTATCATCTTGTTACCAGAGGTTACTAGTCCTACTGTCAGAATCAGCAGAACAGAAGTTATGACTGTACTTACCCACTGAAGTTCAGTCAGATATCTTTGAAACCTTTCTTCATTAGCAACTAATACATGAGACTGCAAACTGAAGCAGTTGAGACAGCTGGACAGGTACTTTGCCAGCTCTGCTAGAAAGATGATTACACCCGACAGAGGAACAGGATGGAGGGCCAGAGTGGTAGCATCTTAGATCATCCCTACATTTCCCAAAACTAACCTATGAGAATCCCTGAATATCTCAGAATAACTCTTCAGAGAGTTCTCACGTCGTAAAGCAGTGAGAGGAAGTGACAGAAGTATTTTACACTTTGTTTTTGTAAATTTGCTTCTCTTTAGGTATGTTTCTTTAGAATGTCCTTACAACTGCAATATTAATCAAATCAATGCCTATTAAAAACAGAGAAAATGTAAACAAAGCAAACAGAAGAATTAACCATTTTTTTTTACATAGTCTATAATCATAGAATCATAGAATGGGTTGGGTTGGAAGGGACCTTAAAGATCATCTGGTTCCAACCCCCCTGCCACAGGCAGGGACACCTTTCCAGTCTTTTTGACTTAATCATTAAGAAGTTCACTTATCTATCTTGTTCCTTGTCTTCAGAGAATCCCCTCTTGCTATACCTGGATAGCTCTTGTCTGTGCACATCCATTTCAGAGAAGTCATTCCAAATTCTGTGTTTCAGCATGTGACTGTGGCTTTCGGTCCTGTAACTGAGCACCACTGAAAAGAACCTGGCTCTGACTTCTTTGCATCCTCCATTCAGGTATTTATATACATTGATAACATCTCCCCTGAGCCTTTTCTTCTCTAGACTTGGCTCAAAACCTCTCCAGGGAATGTGCTAACATTCGAACACCTTAAGCAACAGTGGGTCAGATCAGTTCTTGAGCTTGAACTCAGTCATTTCCGAGGTAGTTACTCAGTGGAACTGTTGTCAGAAAAATACCTTTGGCAGTAGAAGGAGAGATTATAGAAGTTCATTTTCAGGGTGGAATTAATTCCTTTTTATCTTAGCTGTCAAAAAAGCAATGCCTAGGCCAATGGATTCAGGTCAGTACCTCCAGAAAGCTGTTTACGCCATCCTAAAAGAACAGTCCATGATAGCTAGATGATACCCATCTCTTTCTCCTGATATAGAGCACACCTAAGCAAATAGCTTAGGTTAGACTCTTAACTTCTCCTTGGTTAATACTACGTAACAGCCTATCAGGAGGGAATTATTTGCTTTGCCAGTTCACATTGGGTTAATGTTCCAAACAACTACTACAAAGAATTGGAAGAATAAAAACTCTTTTAGTGTGGGCTCCCTGCTGTGAATGGTCTAGGACACATACTTTGTAATGAACAACAGGTTTCCTTGCTCCTGTAAAACCCAGGAAGGATACCACTTTTTTGGGGTATATTTTTTTTTTAAACCTCCTAGTCTCTCCTATGTTAGCAAATCACTTACCTATCTGAAAAGCACTCTTTTAACATTTGGCTGACATCCATAACATATACTCAAAGTTTCACCAGCAAAAGTATAATTCAAATGCTATGTGATTGCAGCTCATTATATATTGTGCAGTATTGTTTCTGTTTCCTGTCTGAGTAATTTATGTACGTAACCAACAGCTCCCAAGGGGCAGATTTTGCAATGAGGTAGACCATTTCAAAATTCACCAGCCCTGAGTATTAGACCACTGCAGGTTGAAACTTATTTTTGCTTTTTGTCCCAATAAATACTCAAGGATTCAGGTTCCTGTGAAAAAAAAGATGCAAAGGGGAGATGACTGCACTTAGGCTAAAATTATCTTTGGAATTTAAATGAAGATTTTGAAGGGAGAAAGGAGAGAATTGTTCCTTTCTAAACACTGATCACAAAGGCATAGAAATTAAAGGCAAAACCAAAACCCCGTTAGACAAAGTGTAATTCTGCTGCTGGTCAAGTTCTTGACAAGTTTCTATTTCCTTCAGTAAGTAAAACATTGCACAATATGTAGTTAAGAGGAAAGAAATTAACAGTCCCTTTCTCTTATGCAGTAGATTGGAATAATTTTCTCCCAGTCCGTTGGAACTCAGTTTCATTGCACCACAAGTTGACTTAAGGAGTCATCCAAAACCCATTTATGTCATCAAGGGTAAGACTTGTGTCTCTTAACTTTAGACAGGTAGAAGTTAGACACCTAATCTAATCTGGTTACCCTAGGCTCCCTTCAGAGTCAATGGAGGGAAGCCTTCTGAGGCAGATTCATTCTGTTTATCTTAGGATACATGAATCACCTTAAGAGGAGCTTGTTGCTCTTCACTGACTGTAAATGGAGCCATAGGGTGGCAGATTCAGGTTTAAGCAGCTAGCTTGCAGACATTTAACTTAGGGCACAAGCATTTCACCCTGGGAAGCTTACATTTTACTTCTCCAAGCTGTAGACCTGATCTTATATAACTCCAGTAGCTCCGATTATACCTTGTAAGACATTTCAAACGTGGAAACTCAGTCCTAGTCTTTATATTGAAATGCTTTGCTGTCAAAATAACAGCTGTTTACAATTAAAACATCTTCTAGGCTCAAGAATTAAGCTTGATTTCCAGAACATCAGTTTATGTCTTTGTCTGCCCTCACTTTCTTTTTCCCATTCACTCATCCTTCTGTACGTGATCTCCTACTTTCTCCTACTTCTATGTGTTTGGGCAAGCTGTTGCAAGTGCTGATCGGCCAGCAGGCTGCTTTCTCCTCCAAATAAGTAAAGAAGTGATTTAAACTCTCTTTCCCATGGTGAGGGCACTGTTGTTTATCTCTCCTTTCCTCAGCTGCCAGCTTCCACAAAACTTGTCAGAACATCATGTCTTTGAGACTTCTGTCCTCTCAGTCAAATGTGGTTAAAATCGGCCAATGTGTTTGAAAATTATTTGAGGAAGAAGAGGAGGCATACATACTGATGGGCAAGATATAATCCCTTAAAATGAGACTAAACATATGCTTCCTTGCCACTAAGAAATCTGACAGAAGTTCTAGTGTAGATGTACTTACAGAGACGGGAAACATCTTTTTTTTTTGGTACAATTCCTCTCTTTACATAGACATTATAAGTTACATCAACAAAAAACACAATGCCAGAAAGAATTTATTTTTCTGGGTGTACTGGCAAAATGGCTCTCTTTTTCTAGCCCAGATGTTCCAGTTTTGTCTTTAGCCCTGTTCTGTGGGACAGTTATCTCAGCATATTTACTTTTTACCCACTGGACTTTTTTTTTTTCCCCTGGGAATGCCTTAGTTTGTTATGCCCTGAAACACAAAGCATAAACAGCCTTTTAGAGAGTGCAAACACATGGTAGAGGTAGCTACCTGATCTGTTTTCCATAAAATGGGTGTTAATAGGCTCTAGAGGGGTCCCTCAGTAAAGACACTGAGGAGTTGAAGCATTTATTGACTGGCTTGTATCTCGTAGAAATATTCGAAGTGGAACACAGGAGATGTGGAGAAAAGCCACACAAATGAGAAGCTACTAATGAAGTGTTTTTACAGTTGGAGTTCGATGTGTGAGCTTGTAAAAGCTGATTAACTATTATTGTGTTTTCATCTAACTGGTTTGATAATTTGTTGGTTAAATGGCGCAGCTGAGAAACCAGTGAGTGTCCTTGGAAACATGCTGGTGCAAGAGTTAAAGCCTCAAATCCACATGGAGGGGGCAGGTTTATGTTGTGGATCCATGGTACACTTCTCTTTTAATAAGTGAAAGAAGTGGCTGAAAAGTTATATTTTGTTCTTACAGGATTCCCTTTGAGCCTATTCCAGTCATTAAAATTGAAATCCTCTTTAGATTTTTTTCATAATAAAGGCATTTAACAAGTTGATTCTTTACTTTTTCTTCTTTCTTTCTTGAATTTGTGTTTCTCTCTTTTTCGCTTTTTCTTTCTGTCTCTCTCTCTTTTTCCTCCACCTTCATTAAAGAACTCTGTTTAGAAGAGAATATTCTGGGCTTGATTAACAATTAATTCAAAACAGTTAACTATCACATTAGAGCCACAACAGTATAATTGAGGAGACTTGAAAGAGAAGGTTGGAAAAACTGCAAACCTCACTTTTCAAAAGAAAATTACTGGAAATCTGTAGTAGGCAATGGACAGAAGGAAATGTGGAAGCTTGTGATTATTACACTTTTGTGTCCTGTTTTTCCAAAAAGTCTTCCCTTTTTCCCACTTCTGAATTCAAATCTAGCCATTTTAAAATTGTAAAACCTGTCACCTAACATAAGAACTAGGAATTTTATGGACTTACTGAAGACATACGTCCCTGAACCAACAGGTCCCTACAAATCCTACTGATTTTAGTCTGATCGTGATCTTGAATGTCAGTAAAACTGAGTTAGATCTTGGAGGTAAACATTTACTGTGTTTAAATTACTAATGAACAGCAAGCCTGTGTGTCAGACATGCCAAAAAGGACTCTGCAGGTGGATTGGGTGTAATAAACTCATGTCTAACAAACTGAACCGATCAGACTCTTAAAAAGATGGGCTGACTTAAAAGCCCAATTCAAAAAAATACGTGTGTGAAAAGTTGGGAGTCTTTTTGGGAAAAAAAAATATGTTGTAGCAAAAAAATCCTCCCGTGATAATTTGACTCAGAAAAAGCCTGTGGGGCCCTGCTGGAGGTTGCAGCTTCTGTTTTTTGTATCTTCCTCCAGCATGATTTGGATTTCCCAGTCACATTGAATCTCTCATGGTGTTCTAAGATGTAAGAACCCAGGACATACCCACTGCCCCTTATGTTGAGCCCTGTGTACCACAGATCATACAGACCACAAAGGCATCCAAAATCCCGATGAGGCACTACAACAATGTTTCTCAGTCAAAATAAGTTGATTTTCATCCGGCTTTTGACTAATAGCCTAAATGATTAGCTTTATTTTTTTTCTATTTTCCAGCCAATTCTAAGAAGAAAAAAATCCCTGAAAAGTCACACAGCCATAGATACTTTAACCATGTTAATTTACTTTTTCAGATGTAGTTCATAAAAATGGGGGGGTGACTCCCCCATTTAGAGGAGGCAGAGTCACAGTCAGGTCTTAAGTTTTATTCTACTTTTTTCAACCAAACATATTGAAAAAGAAAGTTAAAAACATTAAAACAACAAAATAATCAAACAATTTAGTTTGGAGGACTGCAGTTCAACCTCCAGCTCAAAGCAGGCTGTACTTCCACATTACATCAGGTTGCTCAAGGTCTTGTCCAGTTTGATTTGGAGTATCTCCAAAGATGAAAGTTCCACAACCTCTCTGGGCCCAAGTTCCAGTGTCTGATAATTCTCTCTCTTTTTCTTTTCTTTATAATATCTTATTATAATTTCATTTATTGTAACTTTAGTCTTTTGTCTCATCTTTGTGCATCTCAGACCAGAGTCTGGGTCTGTCATCTCTGCAAACTCCCATTAGGTAGCTGAAGACAGCAATTAGATTGCTCCTTGCCCCTCTGTTCTCAAGGTAGAACAGACCTAGTCCCTTCAGCCTTGCACAAAATGTGCTTTAGTTTCCAACTACCTTAAAGGCCTCCACTGGAAGCACTCCAGTTTCACAATATAGGGCTTCCTGTAAGCCAGACACAGGGGAATAATCACTTCATTCAATCTGCTGCTACATTTTTCTTAATGTACCCGGTACCTCCATCACTGCAAGGCTGCACTGCTTACTCATCTTTAGCTTGTTGTTCATCAAGCATCGTTTACCACAGAACTGTTACATAGCCATTAAATCCCCAGCCGACGAAATTTCATGAAATCTCTCTGTTCTGGGTGCAGACTTTTAAGTTTGTGTTAGTTTAATTTCTTGAAGTTCTTGCCAACTCATGCCTCCAGTTTAATTATTTTTCAGTGTCAGTCCTGCTCTCCAGGAGAGACATTCAAGTATGGAGAAACCATACTGAAGAATCACACCCTTTTCTGGTGTACAAGAATTGGAAAAAATATCAAGAATTAAAAGAATCCCAGAGAAAAAGAAAAAAAAAAAAAATCCACACACATTTTTATATATTTTGAAGCCCAGAGAGAATGAATCAAAGTGTGAGACAATTGAGCCAGCAGAGAAAGACATAACAAGACTGACTGTGAGTTAAAGACAGACAAATTGAAATAAAAAAGCAGTCATGACTTTTGAACACTGAAATAAACAACCAGGATGACTGATGGAGTCTCCAGTTTTTGATGTCTTCAGATTAGGTCCAATTGTCTCTCAATGTGAACTACTTCAGCCAAACACAAATTACTGATCTTGACACAAGGAAGAGTGGATGAAATGCAATGGTCTGTAGTATGCAGGAGGAGAAACTGAATTATCTAATGGACTCTCCCAGGTTAAAGCTTTTGAATTTATGAATAATGTCTGGGGCAAATTTGTTGCTGAAATGATACAGATGTCTATAACGATCCCTGTTCATTCTATTCTGCAGGTGTTTTTCTTGCCAAATGTAACCACATAGTTTCCAGAAAAATGGGCACTGAGACACATATCATTCCAGGAATTTTTTGTTCCAGCAGGACTGATAATATAAACATTGCATTAAATTCTATAACATAGATGTGGACAGAAGAGGGTAGTTAGACAGATATCATACTTACACTTTACATTGATTTTTATTTCCTACATACACATATACCATATAAAACTTATATATATTTATTGTGTATAAAACAAAACAAGAATTTAAGTGAAAAAAAACCCAAACTCATAAGTTAACAGTTATTTCAACCAGTAATTCCTGTGTACTACATGGGAACTCTGTGCCAGCAGATGGGAGAGACACCCATTGTCCAAGGCAGTGTTCAGCCCAGTTTGCGATCACCATTTCTCATCCTCCCACCGTGCATCTCTGTAAAGAGCCTGGCCTGCTATGTCCAACAGGTCCTTCTCAGTGGAGCTGCTCCCCAGCCAGTCAAACCACAACCTGTATGGGTGCAGAGAGTTAATTCATACCATGCAGAAGACTTAAAATTTGCCTTTGTTGGATGGCATGACATTCCTTTGGGGCTGTTCCTCTGGCTTGTCTAGATCCCTCTGTATAACACCTCTGCCCTCTAGTACATCTATTTGCTTTCCTCATTCTGGTGTCATCCACAGACTTGATGAAGGTAAGTTCTGTCTTCTTCACATCGTAAATAAGCATTCTGGGATAGACTGCTGAGCAGCAAGACTCCAGGTAGAGTACAAATTATTCAGCGCCACATTTTCAGCCTGATCTAGCCAGTTTCTCACCCATCTAATCATCCACCCGTAATATGGTCCAGAGCCATAGAGCAACCCACAGTGAATTTTCACATCCAACCCAATAGTTAATATTTTACCTGAAGAGTAGGTGTACAAGGATGAAAACCAATCCTTTTTTAAAGTTCTTGAACTAATTCCACCTTGACCCTTGATGGTGCAAATGATTTTCCTTAAGCCATAGCTACATGAAATGTTGTTACTATTGCAAACAAAATCTATTTTTACAGTTCACATGCACTGTTCTATTTTTGGCCTGAAATCCTTCCTAGCAGAAGCCTAAGGATTTCATTCAATATTGCCACAGAGCCTTCAAATTTATCAGGATGGTATTAGAGACTTATTGCCCCAGTATTATTGTGTTCTACAAGAGAAATTCAGTGCCCCTAAAAAATAGAGGAGACAGCCACTGATACCGTGTTTGCGTGAGGGTTATAAGCTATGTTGTAAATATAATATAACAGACGTGTAAAATCTTTGGTGATTCCTGCTTTTACAGCAATTAATTTAAAAAAAAAAAGTTCCTGAAACATGCACCGCCACCAGACAATCAAGACTGAGAAAGAGACAGAGATGGGGAGAGAGAAAAAGCTGGCTCCATGCGGGGCCTTTTTGCTTACAGCTATGAGACAGTACTGCACTTTCTCCTAATAACCTTGACCTGCTTTTCCTGGCTCAGCAGTAGCATCTGTGTCACATCGGCTTAGCATCTGTTTATCAATCTAACAGCACAAACCTGATTCCTGCTCCTATTCTCTTTAGTGCTCACAATATTAAAATGACTGAATTAAATCAGCAGAATTCAGGAAGAACGAGACTTAGAGATGGGAACAACTCTGCGGAAAGAAAAGAAAGGGGAAAAAAGAAGTAGGGAAGAGGGAGACCACATGTAGGAGCTCCGTTTATTTATTCTCAATGGGTTTAAAGAAGAAATTTGTAATGAATAATCACTACTAAAATCTCTTGTGCAGAATTCAGGGCCACAGGCTTTCAAAACAAAGGAGGCAGGAATCACCTCAGACTTTTCCATGGATCTTAAGAAAAGACACGGCAAGTACAATGAGGTAATAAATTACGATCTGCCTGCAGTCTCTGCCTCCAGGTCAAAGAGAGAAATACCAGTGAATAGGATTCAGTGCAGATCTTTAATAAGCACGGTGAAAGATACTGGGAACGCCTCAGGCTTGTCCCTGTGGTTTACTTTTACCCTTTTGCTACCACTGCTGAGCTCTTTCCAGTTTTGAGATGTTTCTGAGCATAAGGATAGTCCTGAGTTTGAGGCATTTTTTTATATTTAATGCTGGCCTGAGAAGAGGTGGTTTATGCCCACACACTTAAACCTTTCAGAAGTCCCACGTTTCAAGATAGCTTCTGTTGCTTGGAAAGGCATAGTTCATTCCCAGAGTAGTCACCCTGTACAAAACAGATCCTGATTCCAGAGCTGTTTCAGAAGAAAGGAGACCAGTCACATGGGGAGCTCAACTGCATGCAGTAGGCACAGCAGGCCAAAACTGAGGTGTCAAATAGGCCAATGTTGTTATTTATTGTTTATCATTGCCATGCTCACATCTGAATGAAATCGGAGCCCCACTGTGCCATGCATACACAGCATAGTGTTTAGCTTCCCGTTCCCCACCTACACAAAAACTCAGACAAGAGGAAAAGGAGGGAAAAAGAAAAAAAAAGAACTGGAGAAATTCTCTGATCTGCTGGGAACAGCTTCATGAGTCTGAGGTATTGCAGACCTGAGTAAAAGTCTCATGAGTACCCAGTGTTTAAACCATAAAACAATAGTAAAACAGACATGCCCCAAATTAATAAAAACACACACTCTCAGCCATATCAGCACAAATAACCGGGGCTTTGGGGTTTTGTCTCCTATATAAAAGAAAGTTTTTTCCAGCATCACAGAGATCACCAAGATTAATGTTACACTGGAAAATTTTTGGGTACTGATTTGGGCAGGTATTGCACCCAGAGACACATTGATCATCCACCTACTGAAGCATGCTGAATTATTCTCTGGAGATCTCCCATACTTACTTGCCCTGCGAACTCTAAGGTCAAAGGCCAAAATCTGACAGGGGTGTGGCTGAATGCTAGTGGCATATAAGAGGTCCTTTTACAATAACATATGTACACATCATTATTTATCCTTCCTTCAGAATGTATTAATGGAGACTTCGGACTACAGCTACAGTAATGCAAGTCAAGCTGCTCCACCAGATTTTGTCCCTACATCCATGATTTGGTGATAGCAAATAAGGGGGGAAAATAGATGGAAAGAAAGGACTCATTGCAGCTATACAAACTACCAGCTATCAAAACCATATGACTAGATCTCAGTGTGAGATAAATACATGATTTACAGGCTAATTCACTGCTCAGGCCACCTCCAGTGAACTTAGATTAGTCAAGAGATGAGTTTGAAAGAGAAAACATATGTAAACAATTGCTGAACCTCCAAAGAAGGTTTCTTCCACCAGGAAGCAAAGGATAAAATTATAGACTATAGATATGTGAGAGCAGACAGCTAACTCGCAGTTATTCCAGAGTTATTCCTAACATAACAGTGCACATTTTTGGCTATGATATGAACTTGAAATCTGAGCCCTTTTACCTTTTTATTTTTAACAGCTTTTTACTCTCTCCATGTTACTTCACCTTTTGTCTGAAAGCAGTGCCAGAAACTCATAGGAAAGCTCACCCAATGTCATCTAGGTTGTAGGTTTTCACCTATATTTCACACAGGAAAACTTTATCACCCCAGAGTTACTCAGAATCTTTCCATAGCTCATTGTTTCAAAGGCTGGGTTTGATTCACGTTGGTAGCTGTCCAGACTTCCCTTTAGGATCCCTCATGCCTCAGTTTGAAGGCTGAAAGTGGAAGAGGTGAACAACAGGTTGTGTTCGAGATCTGGCTTTTACGGAAACCTGGGCTCTATCACTACAGGATTACATTTATATATAAAATACAATATAGTTTTAAGAGCATGATAACTGATCTCAAGACTAGAACTAACTTTTATCCAGGAGGTTTTTTGGTGCAGCCAAGAGATAGTTAAACCAAGAGTAAAATCATCTGGAAGAAGATGTGAAAAAGATGGATTTAAGATATATGGAACTTTATTCCACTGTTAACAAACAAGAGTTTAGACAAAGTGTGTGACTATAAAAAGCCAGCCTGGGGTTGGGTTTGTTTTTTTTTTTAATATCTATGCAAGGAACCTAGGTAAGGTGCCAACAGATCTCACTGAATTGCAGCACTGCAATATGACTGAAATTTAGGAAGACAGTTGTCATGAATAGTGTGTTAAAGTCTGCGGTTATAACCTGTTTAGGAAGGAGCAAATGAACAAGAGAAGGTATTATGGGTATATAATGGTGGCTTTCTTATTGAAGACATTCCTACTGATAAGTGCACAAGGAGATGAGGTTCACACAATAGTCCCATATGTCTCATCTACCCATTAGTCCCCAACTCCACCAACAGCTTGTGAAATCCTTAACTAAATTAAATCTATTTTAACAAAGAGGTAGTAAGAGGAGAAAAATAAAAGAAAGCTTGTCTCCACATGGCTGTGAAGCCAGCCACTGAAAATACACCCAGATCAAGCCAAATTCAGCAAACACTTTTTGAGCAGCTAGACAAGATGAAGGATAACAAGGATCAGGTACTGGAACAGAGCTGGGTTTGATATGTGGGACAATAGCATTCTGGGGAGGAACCAGAGATATTAACATGGGGCCACATGGGAGGTGGGACCGTGGTCTTGGAGGTATAGGCATACAGGATACGGGCTTCATTGGTTCTGTTCCATTTAGAACAGTTTGTTTTGATATTACTGAAAGTTTAGAAGTTCAGGATGTCAACTGTCAATTGATCATGCAAATGTGTTATGTCTGCGTATGTATATCTGCTGTCTTATAAAGCCTGGCTGAGGTATTTGAGAAAGGATGAGATGTCACAGATTAGTGAATCAAACAGTCTGAGCTACTCCCTGAGCAACTATCCATAATGAAAAAAAGCAGAAGAAAATATCTTTTTAATGGGGGACTTCAATTTGGGAGACATATGCAGCCAGCAGTAAACTTCTCTTCAAATGTAAGAAAAATATAAAGATGAATTAATTAACTGCTGGCAGTTGGTATTAGCCTAGGGACCAACTGTTATTATCAGATTGCACTCCATACAGACAAAGGACAGGACAAACCAATAATAAATACAGTTTACTCTCCAAAATAATTCATTTCTCAAAACTGGGAAATTAGAATGAGATTTAATAGATAGAGAAAAAAATATCAGGAAAATGAGAATGAACATTAGGATTTTTTTAAGAGGAGTTTATGAAGCTATGAGTCCAACTTTGAGTAAAAGTAAAACTTTGTTCAAAGGCAAAGGAAATACACTAATTAGAAATAAGAATGCGACATGTGACAACGGGAAAGAAAGAGACCTCAACACACACAGCAATATAAATTAAACATTATAAAGTGTAGAAAATTGATAAGGGAAGCTAAAGACATCAAAGAAAATCCCATGGTTAGTAGGATTAATGACAATGAACTTAATTTTTAGGAATAATTAGGAACAAACTAAATCCTACAAATAGCATAAGACCATTTAGTAATGAAAATTGCAAAACTGTTTAACCTGTACAGTGGAGGGTCAGGTCTCCATAAGTTTCTGTTTATCTAATAAGGCTTGAACAATTTGCATCCTCAAAGAACTTATACACTGAGGAGTGCTCTATATCCTGTAATTTTAAAAGTCATCATTAAATTAGTCTCATGGCAACTTTTCTAGTATTTTTTCTAGGGTCAACTTCAAAGTAATCAGTCTATCCTTCTTGTCAGTTCATTTATCTCTGTTTATAAATATACTGTTATGACACCAGCATATTTTCCTTTTCTAGAATTTCTTTGTTATGCCAAGATTATTAAAAATTAGCATCGGTGATTGATTGTGTGATTCTGTGATGAGATTACAAGTCCATTTGATAGACTGTTTAGGTAACCTAATATATCTGAAGGCATTTAAAATTACTACCACATATTCTAATATACACCAAAAAAAGCCCACTCTGAACTTCAAGGAAATTCCATTACAAGAAAGCAAGCATTCCATGGAACAAAAAATGGACAATAAATATTAAAAAGATAGGTTCCATAGAGGAACCAGAACTGAATAAAAGTTGTTTCAGATTAACTTCATGGGGAACAAAACTGGCTACTCAACAATTCCATGGTGTGAAAATAAATATAAAATGAATGCTGTCAAAATAAGTTAAAATCAACATAGAAAGGCACAAAATGATAGGACCAAGCAACCAGACAGAGTAATCTAAATATCTTGATAGACCAAGTTAAAAAAAAAAAAAGTCTTAATACTGTTGCAAGAAACATGTGAATAAGGAATGAGGTCATATCTACAGAGTGGTGTTTATATCCTGGGAAGCTGTGACTGTGGAAAGGACCTAGTATGATGCTGAAGCAGGAAAAAACGCTTTGGCAAAATGTTTAGGCAAACAGAAGTTGTCTGGCACCATAGAGTGAGAAAGGGTTGAACACAACAGTCTGTGAAATACCAAAGTTTAGTCAGGATAACCTAATGGATCCTTCTGGCCTAAACTGTGAACGTTCATGAGACTTATTTCATCTGAATGAATTTGGTTAGTCTGACTTCATGTACAACAGAGCTACTTTAGCTATTTTGCAGCCTGTGGCCCAAAACATGTTGCTGTACTTGCTAAGAAGAACACAAACATGCCATGCAGGAAATTTGAATCTGATCTTTGATTACTAAACAAACAAATTAATCAGAAATGCATAAATGAAGATTAAATAACTCAAAAAACGTTTCCTTTCTAACCCTGTTGATGGGGACAACTGTCAACTCTCCAACTCTGTTTATAGGATAGAATAGTCCTAGGTAATATAAATTATAATGTAAATTATTCCAGTGTTTCACAACAGGTTTTTACCAAATGGTTCTTGTGTGAAATCAAAACCTTTTGCACAATCAAAGCATATTTTTTTTACAAAGAGTGATAAAATGGGATCCTACCTAACTAGTTTAGGCCTATTCTTTTAGTCATTCTTTAGTTTAGCCCAACAAAATTTCAAGTGATTTTTTAACTTTCCCATCAGCATCCACATTCCCCATGTGGTCAATAGTTAAGAGGATGCTTTTGAAGACTTACAAAGGAAGATTATTTTTTCCCCAATAGACATTTGACATCACTTGACTTTCTTCTTGGACAGACACAGCCACACAGACTTGGGCACACACACATACAAGAGGAAAAAAACAAAACAAAACAAAACAAAACCCAAAACAGTTTATGAAGAATGAAAGGGACAGACCGTTGGTTTTGAATTGTTTTCTGAACTGGCATCACCATATTTTGTCTAGGTAAATACAATAAGCAAAACATGAACTTCCAAGGATAGCTTCAGAGTTCAGAACACTGTCTTTTCCAGTCTAATTTGTGTCTCATCCAAGAACAGGATAGTTTTATAAAAGCTTTTTTCTGACTCCATGTTTGAGTAGTCTCAAATGTCTCATGTCACCAAGGACCTGACCTATTCATGGCATAAATGTATGCCATGAGAATAGCATGTACAAAAATAGTTTGTAACCCTTTTTCCCTTTAATAACCCCATACTTGGGAAATACCTGGGCTCTTGTTTTTCCTCTAATGGGGTATTTATTCCTCTGAGACACTGGTCAGCTAGAAGAATATTTATGTGGTAATAAAAAACTTTAACAGAGGGTTGTCTGGATCTAATAGTCTCAGGTATTTCAACACATATTTGCTTGTCATGTGTCATGCTGAATTACATCATGGCCTGCACGTGACAGCAACCCATAATGTAACCTGTGTAATATCATTTGAAAAGTAATATAGCGAGAGGAAGACTTAAAAGGAAAGAGACATGCTTTCGTTCTGGATAAAAGCTGTGGATTCAAAAAGAAAGCAATTTCAAACTGTCAGGGAACTAGAAAAGATTAAATGATAGCTCAGCAACAAACCTACAAAGAAATATGCAATGATATATTAAATGATACCTGTAACACATTACATTATATTAATAACTTTCATTAATATTTTTACATTTTACAGCACAGATCATTTTTTGTCTGAGTCATCAAATCACTACTAAATGTTAATTTGTCAATTCATGCTTGGCAAATTATAAATGGTTTATAATTAAATACAAATACAGAAAGGTAAAGAAACATTCATAGAGGATAAATGGCTGGCTGGGATACAGGGACAGAGCCATGAAGAGAAACCAGGTGTCCTGATTCTCAGGACTAAGCTTTAGCCTTTTGGTAATATCTTTTTCCACCAATCACGCACTTATACTAATATATCCTGGCTTCAGAAAAGACTTGCTTCTTTACTGAATAGTACAGCTGTATCAAGAACGAAACGGGAGAGAGGGTATGACAGATTTCCATTTGAGGTAAAGGAATGAAAAAGTCCTTTGGTTCTTACAGAGGATCTGATTCTCTAGGGAAATGATGCTATTTGCCTAGATGAGGGAAAAAGAAAAAAAAAAAAAAAGCAAAACTGGGGTGGGGTTTTTTGGCAGAAAAGGTGAAATTTCACCCTTCAGCAATTTGGTGAAAACTGATAGCTGTGGACACTTCTCAGCCTGGGTAGCACAGCAGAAGACTGCACCATGCGAACTGGCAGATGCAAAGAGAGAGAGAAAAAAAAACAATTACACTTTAAAACTGTGTGCCAGGCTGTCCAGCTCAGTTAATCTGCTCTTCAGTCCTCCCCGCTTGCACAGGGCTGGTGTAAACTGGGAGAAGAGAGAACTGTGCTCATTTTTGCCAGCTGAGAATCCAGCACATGATAAAACAGATCACTGTGAACCACTGGTGAAGGGGCTGCACTTGGGGAATATGTTCTTTAACTAACTAACCTGTGCTCAGTCGCAGTCCTTTCCTGCATGAAACATAAACAGGAGTCACAGCACAGATCAAACCAGCTAGGACTAGCTTATCTTTGGAGCTGCAAATGGAAGCAGGGCCATGACATGACTTCACAGGAGAGGGAAATACAGGCCAAGCTGCAAAAGAGCACGGTGAAAAATCCTAACATAGGACAAAATGTGCTTTATTTTGCACAAATCAGCACTGGAAAACAAGCTCAATTTTAAAAGTGGAAAAAGTTACAGAGGACAACCTGTCAGCAGAAAAGGCCACTGCATTTAGATCAAGAGTCTTCAAGTGAACAGTCCATATTGACCAAGTTTCTTTTCCCTTTGCACATCATGATGAATTAAAAGATTAATGTTATTAGCATTTAATTATTACATCACAATTACTATATAATGCCATTTACTATTTTCAAAGCAAAGCATGCAATTTTAATTGCTAATATAAGATTAAAATTAACATTGTTGTCTATTATTATTATTATTAAATTTCAAATTAAAACAAGAAAAAGTTCCAAGGTTTTTTCCTTGCAGAATGGAAGTGTGAGTCTCCATGTTTTGAGAGTCTATATGTTAACCTAGGTTAAAGCCACTGTATCAGAAAAGGGACAACCATTTCCCAAGCCAGCAATGACTCGTCAGGGGAGGACAAGCCTGTAATCAATGTTTAGTTTGTCATTTGGCTCATCTCAGTGTGTGCCCCAAAACGGAGTGTTGTTCTTGACAATGTGCTGTAGTGATAATCACCCCAGAATATAAGTAACATGACAGGAACAACAGGGTTGGCATTCAGGGATACAGTAACGTCAGATAGGAATGAACACTTAAATGTCCATTTGAATGCTGTTTGGTCAATAATTAGGGAAACTTTGCCATAGAGGATTCAGTTGGAAGCTATAAAAGTGCCTGGGTATGATACTCATAAGTGTCTAGTGCTATTTGAGATGCCCCAGGGTACCTGAGACAGCCACATAAGTCTGGCAGATAGGTCCCAGGACCTATAGGAGACCAATGCCCACCTGGTCTGGCATCTGGAAGCCAGGTGGAGAGCCGAGGGTATCTCCAATGGCACTAAAGACTTAAGTTTAGGAATATAAATTGAGCTCCCTGTTTCAGTCTGTTGGCTATAAAGGGAACTGGAGGAAACTGGTTCCAATATAGATACTTACAGATCTATTCAGTCACTCACACGCAGGCATCTTGTGCCATCTGAGACCTCATAGGTTTCCCCCCTGGCCTCCAGCTGCCACTCCAGAAGGCTGCTGGTTTCCATCAGTCCTGTGTCGTGTCTGTCAGTGTTGTGCAGATGTCTTGCATATCCAGAAGTACCTCAAATGGCATGAGAAGCCTATGTTAAGGCAACTGAATTTTGCCACTATAATAGGATTCAGCTTCAGATTTAGACAAAGCTCCAGATTTAGTTATTAAACACAGACTTCTAGTGACGTTTAAGACGCTTCAACATTCCTGAGACATCTGCACAACACTGGCAGATGTGACAGAAGCCTTACAGGAGACCCACAAGGTCTGGAGCAGAAACTGGAGGCCAAATGGAAAACCTTACAGTGACAGAAGTGGCACAATGTGTGTAGGGAATGGAATCTTTTCCCAAGTCAACATAGCCACCAGTCTAGTTGACTGTCCAGGTGATCAGATGAAGGTGTCTGCTCCAAGATGGAATTGCTACCTGCCCAAGCTCTCTTGGCTGTATTGATAAGATCTCCCTTGACTTAATGGGAACTTTAGCACACAGCTTATGTAAAGACATTACCTTTAGAGATGCAATTCTGAAACTGAATTCTAACTCAGTGTTTGTTGGATGAATCTCACCCTCAGAGTTTAGGAGGAGTGAGCATCTCTTTTGTATTAAGGAACAGATTTTTTCTGAAGAAGGTTTCATCCTAAAGTTCCCACTATTTCTACTGGTCTCTCAAGCACTCATACATAAATAATATGGGAAGAGATGACACGTTTGCCTAGTTCAGCTCAGCCATGGGCTTTTCCCTAAGACCTCTGCTGCCAATTCAGGTAGTAACACTTCAAACAAGCTCTTAAAGTCTTTGCCAGCAATTTAAATCCAGAAGTTTGGAGCTCAACAGAGGTATCTTTTCTAGTAGATTCTGCATATCACACTTTATGCTCTGGTAGTTAATATTGACACTTGAGTCAAAGTGAGGTAGTTCTTCAGTGCATCTGCAATACATGGGTGTGAAGAGTAGTGTAGGCATTCTCTATAGCCTGGTAAAATGTTATTCTCCCCAGGAATTAAGGAAATATCGTGTTCTGCTGAACATCAATGCTTTTCAAAGCTTTCTGCCTCTGCCCTTAATAGGCAGGATGTCTGTGTCTGTACTCCTGCAAACGGTGAACTTGGGGCAGATTTGAGATTAATTTAACTTCTAATCAAATCACTAACCTTGCTAAAGTGATTTCTTTTTTAGATTTGGAAAATGTTGGCTGTGACCTCAAAGGGATTCCTACCTGGCCTCAAATTCTCACTCTGTCCTCTGCCTTGTCACAGCAGTACATGATAAACACCAGGAGGTAATACAGCCTGTGGCAGAGGGGTCCAGGCATAACTGGCTGTGAAGGCTGATGGGATTTGTAGGCAGGTTCTGTACATGGGAGATTTGATCTCAAGGAACTGAGCTTCAGTAAAACACGGCTAACAACTCCTCCAAGACCTCACTCTGCACATATGTAGCCAATGAGATTTCAATATTGAATGAGAGAGTCACTTTGAAATTCCATCTAGCCTTTTTCTTCCTTTACAACATTTCAGGCGTAACACAATAGCCAAGTAATACAATAATAACAAAAATAACTCTAACAAGCTATGCTTGATTCCACTGCAGTGCAGCTTATAAGGGCAATCTTTTCTTTCTTTTAATAATGCTTTTATTGCACAAATTTAACAGAATTATGCACTAATTATAGTGGAATTTTTTTTATTTGCCACTGGGAGGAAATATAGCAGATGAAGCTGTTTGAGAGTGCATGGTTCATACAGCTGTATTAAATGCTTCCAACTGCTGTCTTTATGGTTGTTAACAAGTCAGGACCAGACATGCATGCATTTTCTGAGTGCCTTTGAGGATGGCATGGATTATACTTGTATATTTATTAGAGCTGCTCAACTCATTCACTGAGAAATAATGTCTGTCCATGCTTTCAGAACTGTCATCTATAACTCAACTAGAAATAAACAGACCCCTAAAGACAGACAAATCACATTGCACATAACTTGGGGTATAAAAGTTAGTTGTCTTTATCTAGTCTAGACCACTTACACTTCCTTTGGAATCAAGGCAGGAAAATAAGCAGTTCCTGAGGGGGGCAATTTCTCCCTAAAAGAGATGCGTAGAGTAGATCACGAAATGGACTCTCAGAAGATCCCTATTTCTTTCCCTCAATTTTAAAGAGAGCCTAGGGTGAGTATTTCATAGATAGAAATCGAATTTTTAGACATGTAAATTTGGGTGATATGAATCCTACACAAAAAGCTTAATTCTTTTAGGATATAAACTAAAGCTGAACAAAGTCAGTGGGAAGACTTACACATTCTTTAGCAGGCAGGATAGAAAAAAAAGGCAATCCAGTCTCCTGACCTTCTGCACCTTCCTCCTCCCTACCTACAGACTGAGTTGTTCATTCCTGTCCTACTGTAATCTGTGCATACATAGTTATACCCACACAGATCAGATTACAAGCTGGCAACATGGGAGTCTAGATTTGGAATCACTTTGACCTTGTGATATTTTGAGTGCCAAGTGTGAAACAGGTGCTTGATTTTCATAAAATCGTGATCACACATGTTAACCCACACCAAAGCAAATAAAGCAAAGTTGCTATCCAAAACCAAAGACATTCAAAGTAACTAGTTTTCAAATATAGATTTTCAAAAGCCATAGCTTATATCATCATCTCATGTCATTGGTGTAAATCCAGAATAACTTGAATAGTTCCATTAATAAAACAGGTGTTGGCTCTTCAACTGCTGGCAAATCCAATAAGCCAGGTTCAGATTACTGATAAGTCTCAATAAAGTTTTAAATATTCAAATGTTTTATCTTAATTTCCAAACCATGGCTCACTAAGCAATTTATATTGCAAAGATAATTTTGCTTTTTTTCTCCCTTTTATTATATTGTCCACAAGAGTTTGCACATCATCCTCAGCAAATGTTTGTAACACCTCAAGATCATCATAGCACAATACAATCTGGAAGGGATTCCCAAGAGGAACAAAAGTCCATTTAGAAATTGTCAGGTGTTTTTCATTTTCTTCCTAGTCATGGCTGATATAATAGGAACAAGAGGTGGGTAAGATCAGCTAGTTAATATTAGTTCTCAGATTCCCAGTTTTGCCTTGGACGTTTTCCCTTCTTGTTCATTGAAAAGTGTCCAGCCCTCAGAGGAAGCAAGGTAGGTGTCTATTCACCCTAGCAAGAAGTTTAAAGTGACAACATTTGAAAAAATCACAAGCATAAATCATTTACTATGTTTGCAATAAGTGAGTGTTTTTGTCAGAACTGGCAAACTACCAATAATTATCAATCTTTTTTTTCCTGAGAATTTGCTGAGGAAATAAGAAATTTTATGGGGATTGAGGAGAACCAGAAGTCCACATGCCTGATCAGAAGAACAGAATAAAACCAGTGCTGCATGAAAAAAGATGCTCACCAATTCCTCATACAGACCAATTAGACCAAAGAAGAATGTTCTTTTGGCATTGCATTTAGTCTGTAAGGCTTTGACTTCAATTCCCATCTCTGCCCTATAATTTCTATGTGACTTGGTTAAAACATTTACTTTCCCTGTATTTTTGATTTTTCATATTTATGGTGGGAAAATAATAGTTCTTTTCCTTATGAGGGGTTGTACAGCTCATTATTGTTTGATAGATGTCTTCTGGGGATGTTTTAAGTAGAATCATTCATCTCTTGAGACCAAAATGACCTCCCCAGGTCCCTCTTGGCCCAGTTTTCTAAGCCTCTGTGATTGCTTTTTAGATACCGCAGTAATAGGGAGCATATGATGACCTAGACAGATACTTTTAAATGACTCAACCAACAGAGCATCTGTGGTTACCTCTGGGAGACTCTTTCACAAACGATCTAACAGACATTTAAGAAGTTTGTCTAGATATCCAACCTCTTTTTCCCTTTGCTCAATTTCATCTCATTGCCCCTAGTTATGAATCTGTGAACCACCCTCAACAATCCCTCTCCCTCCTCGCTGCATACATCCTTCAAATGCTCGCGGAACTGCAAACGTCTTCTCACAACACAGTTGGGGACAGCAGGGATAGGAGCGGACGAGCACCTCTTTTGAGCCCCCAAGCAGTCAGGAAGAGAGCACACTGCCTGCAGAGATGCCCATGTGGATTGCCTATATTAGAGCAGTGAGTACCTGAGGAGAAATCCACCTGGTGAGTGAGCTTGCTTTCATTTAAAAAAAAAATCATCAAATAGTGTTTGCCTTACCATCTTAATTCAAGCACTTAATTAAAGCCAACAGAGGATTCTAAAGTGAGGAGAAAAATTAGAGCAACAACTTTTTAATTATGCTATAGGCATTTTCTCTCTTACTTATTTTTTCTCCAAAAATCAAACTCCTCTAAACACACATTTAGACACAAAGGATGGCACAGCATATTATGGGCTACAGCGTTCTTAGTGTTTAGCAAGCAAGTACTGGAGATTGTCTGCCCAAATCCATGACCTAAATAACATGATCACCCCTGGGTCACTCCTTAGCATCCCTTTGTCCAAGTCATGGGAAAGGAGCAGAAGAAAGAAAGGACAGGAGGTAACTTAAATGATGGTTCCTTCCAGGAACCTCTACCAATTGGAAAAACTTTCTAGTCATGCAGGAGAGTTATTCTTCCAGTGGTGCAGCAAGTCACTGCATGCCTCCAGACAGTGGGAGAAACGAAAAGACTCCTGTCATCACCTGGAACAATACAGCTCCTGCCTGTCAACAGCAAAGAGCTGAACCTACATCATCCACTCTTGTTCTGCAGTATTGCTAGTTGCGTAACAAAAAGTTTTGTCTCTACAGACAGCAGGTGATTTTATATTACTTGGGAGGAACAAAGTAATATTGATGTGGACATGGTCAAGCTTTAAAAGGAGGTCCTGCTCGAGTCTGACAGAAACAGCTTAATGCAGGACCCATTGCAAAAGAAAGAGGTTGGTCTCATCATATCAATCCATGTAAAAATATAAACAGTTACTTCCTTTCTGAGTGTAGCACCTCATGTGATTTTATCAGCTCTGCCTGCTTAAAGGCACCCTGTGTCAATCTTCAAAAAGAGACAGATGATACTATCCTCCAGGTAGAAAATGTCTGACTTAGCAGAACTATGGTCTGTGTTGAGCTTCATTCAGGAGGACACATTTATTGAAGTCTGTGGAACTTGCCAGGGTAAGTCTCAGGGGATCATGTCCACAGTTGCATCAAAAAAGCACAGCAAAGAACTAGGGTCTTAGGAAAGTGAACCTTACACCAAACAGAAGAGCTTAAGCATCAGTTCAGTAGAGGCCACACAAAATTTACAAATTACAAACAGCCTTCTTACCTCCACTCACTCTGCCATCAGTTGGTGGAATGATCAGTTCCTCAACTGGCAGGTTTTTTTTTCTTTTAGTCTAGAAAGAAAGGAAGAAAAACAAGAACTGAAAGGAGGAGAACATTTTGAACATTTCTGCAGGTTGTCCATAGTTACAGAGACCTAAAAACTGATCAGACTAAGTCTTGCTAATGGTGAGGCAAGAGATTGTGGTCAGGATCACAGAACTGGATCTAATTATGTAACGGGCATTCATTTGTAAGAACATTGCCTTTGTGTGAACAAGACCAGATGTCTCATGTCTCAGCCTTTCTAGGACAACAGGCTGGAGATATTTCTTGGCTTGTCTTTCCTTTGTTTGTGCTGAATGGTTGGAGGGGTGTGTCTACCTCACTTATCTTCTGCATTCAAGAGACCCCAACTGTGACTCCCAGTGTGCAAATCCCATCACACATCACTATAGCAGGGAGAAAAACCAGTCAAAAACTTTTCTGAGATTAGATATAATTTTTCATAATCCTTTTCTGACAAATAAGGGACAATACAGCCGAGATGGAAAATCAGTCATATTCCGCTTCATTCTAACCTTCGGAGTGTCAAATGATGGAATAAAACCAGTTATATTTGGCTCAAGAGCATGATTTTCAGTTGTGAGGAAATTATAGTGTTCTTTAAATATAATGTCTAAATTGTCCTGAAACAAAACCATTACAATATTTCACATCAATAAGAAGGCCCCTGTGGCTCAGAGAAACTGAAATTATTTCAGTGCCACTGCTGAAAGTAAGAACCATGAATTAACAAGAGTGTCCTCTTTATGGGAAATATAAAGCCAGCTTCCAGAACCCCAGAAAGCCTGGGGGTTCGTCCTAGCTCTTCCTAGGATAAAGTCATAGTCCTAGAGCAAGAAAACTAGTTTGGGTAACACTATGTCCAATCAGACGCTTCTGGGTATTTATACTCCTTGCTGCAGAGAAGGGACTTGACCCAGACAGAGTCAACGTTTGTTAAGCTTTGAGACTCTTAATTTCATAACAGAAATCTGTGGAGATCTAAGACTACTGGGTTTTACAGCTCTGTTTGTACTAGTAAACTCAATAGTGTTTGGACATGGCCTGAACCAGGGTCCTTGTCTTTCTATACTGCTTAATTGTTAGGACACTCCCTTGCACGGATTTGACCTATCCCAACTCACTTTCTCACAGACCCCCAGCATGGTTCATGTCCTGGGTAAGCCAGGACAGTCTTAGAAAAATCCAGTCATTATTTGGAGAAAATTTCATCAAACCTGAGGTGTTAAAAAACATAATAATAATGACCTTTAAAGTCACATGGACCAATTGTTTTTTCCTTTTCTGATTTATTTTGCTTTATTTCTCTTAAAGGACAGGACAGCCCAATGTAGCCCCGGTTGGAATCATTCCTACCTGTGCAATAAGCCTTTTGTCTGACATTTCACAAAACACTTCATTGCTTTGTTTTTTAGCTCTTCACCTGTCATCATCCAGTCTCTTACCTATTATTATTGTCTATCATCTCATTTATTTAAATATCAAGCATGTGTCTAACTGAGAAAAAAAAGCTTGGATTTGGATCGCAGCATTTTGCTCTCACTGGGTTACGTTTATCTCTGAAAGAACAGGGAGAGAGAAAAGAGAAAGGAGATGTAGAGGCAACGTCAGTAAAACATGTCCTAATAATGTGACCTCCCCTCCCAACGGTGAGGTGGACTAGATACCAACAAAAAATCACCCAAAATGTTTTCAATTTGAATTTTAAAAAATGCAAGAAAGAATCAAACCACCCTGTTACATATCATTATATCTACCGGATAATTCAGTACAGCAGTACTTTCTCATCTGCAGATCTATCTCTCACTTGAAAACTTCTGACTGTGTAACATATTTTTGAATTTACTTCCTTTACATTTTTTACCCCGTTTTTGGAGGATACTCAGGAGACAGTATGAATCATCTTTTACCCTGTTTCGATATGCTCTAAAATGACTGACTGCATGGATCTTGTCCTGCAACTTCAACATCTTTGACTGGCTATTAGCTGCTTTCTCATTCCCATTAGCATGTCAGAAGAGTGTAGGGAGTGTATCCTGAACAGTTGCCTTTCTTTTTTATGATCTTTGTCATTAAAATGACAAATATGGAGCATTTATCAAAATAGCATGGTAATTTGCATTTTTTAATGTGATAAATGTATTGACAACAAAGACACAGTATGTAAAATGTCCAATCTAGCTCTTAAAAATGATCAGATGCCTACTGAGAAATTTTTAAAATTTCATTTTTTGTAATGTTAATACCAAAAATAACTTCATGGCATGAAGCCATCTCCAGAGTTGACATACAGGATGGGGACAAGTTCTGTCTTGCGGATGTGATTCACATTAATATCTGAGACTGATCTAATTCTATTCTCAGTCAAATCAGTGGTAAAAATCTCAGTCAGAAAAGGATAACACTGAATATTTTTGAAACTTCCATTCAGTGCTTTGAATGTGCTCTTTCACACACCAGCCTACCTAGTTGCTGCTTATGTGGGCCCAACTACTAGCTGGCATTAGCCATTAATGGATTTATTCTCTCAATAGACTTGTGACTATGAAAGCAAATATTTTCTTCTGCTTTACACAGACATACTAGAACTACAGAAAGGTATAAAACTGTCTGCCTTTGAGACTGATGCCCTTATTTAATCACAGATCATGGGAAGCAACTATAATCATCTTTCCCACATTGTCCCAAATATTATACTTATATCCTGGTGCTTAGGATCAAAGAATATCTCAGTTCCTTGCCCTCATATCCTCATTCAGTCTTTGACTTTGTAGATGGGTGTGCCAGAAAAGGCCCCTTATATTCCCAGTGGTAGGGATTGGTTTTGTCATATCAACATTTGTCCAGAAGATACTAAACTAAGAACGTTTATTTATTCCATGCATGCAAGTTAGACACCACTCTCACCCTCCCCCAATCTGATTTTTTAAATGATCTGCAGTAAATAAATTATGGAGAGCTTTGCAATAAGATTAACTTGGGAACAGCTCTTAAAAGAGAATATATCTTTTCCCGCTAACCCTTATCCGGTCGACAATCATAATGGTTTGGGAAGTGAAAAGGTAGGATTACCAATGCTGAAAAGTAAGAAAGTGTCTGTCGCACTAATCTGGAAGTATTTGGATTATTATGTGGATTACTTCTGTAAACTTGCGTACTCTGAGCTGGCAACAGTGCTGCATATTTATACCCGAGGCAAATGAATAACATCACAGGCATAAGCAAGCATGCACACTGCTGTAGGAATCACAGGGTGAATTGGTTCAGCAGGAATCAGAGAGGTACCTCTGCACAGTAAAAAAAATAGGCTCTTAGTTGCCTAACAACCTTAAACACACAAAACTGATAAACGGGAAAGTACATCTCCAAACTGAAAACTCAAGACAATGACAGATCTTCCTCTGTCTTGTGATGATGTTATTTATGAGGAGATACTGTTGGACTGAAAAATCTCTGAATCTCACAGCATAGCTGACGTCTCAACATTTCCCCTTTTTGTGCTAGAGACTGGGTATGGAAAGTTATCTTTGATCAGGCTTGAACTGTAATATTCAGAAAACAAAAAGGGGGATCCAAATTTCCTTTTATATGCTTTAGAAAAAAAGGTGCCTACATCACAAACTACGGATAAAGCACATATGATTCTCCTGAAATTATGACCCTGAACTAGGCTTTGGTCATACGTAAGTCTTTTTTTCCCCAATTGTCTTTGATATGTTATCAATCAATCTTCATTTCTTACTTTTTCCCACTTCTGTCTTTGATATTCCCATGCTCTATTTCTCACTCACTTCACTGTTTTCATCTTATGGGAAGTAATTTTGTATAGCATCTCCAGCTACTCTTTCTTTCTTCTGCTGCAAGATAAACTCACTCCCTCTGGAAAGAATTGGCACATGGGATGCTGCTGTCCCATGGTTGTTCTGATGAATTTTTCAGCGACCCTCAGTGACTTCCCTGCTTCACCTGTGTGTTTTCAATCTCTTCACAAACACATTCCCAATCACTCTTATTAATATCCTCCTGTTCCCCACAGTTTTTCACAGCTGTCCCCAGGAAGAAACAAAACAAACAAAAAAGGAAAGCAAATTTCCAGACAGATTTAACTTTACCTCTAGGATTTCCCAAAATTGATAATCTCAGAAAAGACACTCAAACACATTTCACCTACTTTTTGATGCCTACATCGTGCTTCCAAATTTCTTACTGTAGATTCCCTTCCTTCCAATGGGAAAAAAGAGTTTTAAGGGTGTAATTCATCTGACCCACTTTCTAAGGACGAGCAAACTCATCTTATGTTCAAAGGCTAACATCACACTAAAAAATCAAAGGCCAAGATTTACTGACACATAGTTAGAAACTTGTCATAGTTTTGTTTGGTATTTTAACCTTATTGCTTTGACTCCATCCACACTGAACAGGTTATGAACCACTGCAACTGAAGAGAATTGCTATCACATCGTTTACTTGCAGGTTAAGATGATAATATAAAGATGTAAAGGAGAGTCAGTAAATCCCTCTCCTTCATCTGAATTTTAACTGGAGAATCTCAAATTCTCACAGTTTTCCCAAGTGCAACCTCAGGGTGTTCTTGGGCTGCAGCAGCAAACTCTGGGCCAGCTGTGAGAGGACTTCCATTGAACACAGCCAGCCCAAACGCATTTGTCTTCTTCCATCTCTTCTTTACATTTCATCTTTGACTATTTTTTCCTTCCCTGAGAATAGTCTGGAGTTCTAGAAATACCCTTGGAGAAATACCTTGCCTGAAAGAAACATTTGGTTAAAATTACAGTGGAAAACAAACAAAGCTAGCTACTGCCATGTTCCCCTGAAATCCCTCTTCTGCTGTTAAGCAAGAGTCTCAGTTCAGCAAAGAAAGGGAAGACTGGGATTTTTGTCGGTTAAGCAGATGTTTTATTGTTATTATTACTATTATTTAAATTTGTTTTATATCTCCGGAAGTAGCCAGACTAATAGTTTTACTGTCTCACCATTTTGTGGAGCAGGTATAGAGTATGACACAGTCAATCTGCTTTGCTCAACTAGTTTGACACTGCTTGGACAGTATTTTAGGTATTGGTGATTTACATCAACGCTTGTTACTTTTCCCCAAAACTACTGAAACTCTAACAAGCAATTGCTTCCCTTGTCTGCTCTGTTGTCTATATTTCTTTCTTGTTTGGATCACAGTTTCAAGTTTGCCACCTTTCCTGAGTTTAAACTTCTCCTTTGCATGCCTTAGCTCCATGGCTAGTTATCAAACTTTGGATTCATCTTACCAAAACTGGCAAGAATTTTAGTCATCCAGGTTCTTTTCATGGAATCATAGAAGCGCAGTATCACAGGATCATAGAATCATAGAATGGTTTGCATTGGAAGGGTTGTCTAGCCCAACGACCCTGTTATGAGCAGGGACATCTTCAACTAGATCAGGTTGCTCAGAGCCTTGTCCAACCTGACCTTGAATGTTTCCAGGGATGGGGCACCTACCACTTCTCTGGGCAACCTGTGTCAGTGTCTCACCACCCTCAGTGTAAAAAATTTCTTCCTTATCTCTAGTCTGAATCTACACTCTTTTAGTTTAAAACCATCACCTCTTGTCCTATCACTTGTCCCCATCTTTCTTATAAACCCCCTTTAAGTACTGAAAGGCCACAATAAATTCTCCCTGGAGCCTTCTCTTCTCCAGGCTGAACAACCCCAACTCTCTCAGCCTTTCTTCATAGGAGAGATGTTCCATCCCTCTGATCATCTTTGTGGCCCTCCTCTGGACCTGCTCCAACAGGTTCATGTCTTTTCTGTGCTGAGGGCTCCAGAGCTGGACACAGTACTGCAGGTGAGGTCTCATCAGAGCCGAGTAGAGGGGCAGAATCTCCTCCCTCAACCTGCTGGCCACACTTCTTTTGGTGCAGCCCAGGTTACGGTCGGCCTTCTGGGCTACGAGCTCACATTGCCAGATGATGCCCAGCTTTTCATCCACCAGTGCCCCCAAGTCCTTCTCCACAGGGCTGCTCTCAGTCCCTTCATCCCTCAGCCTGTATTGATATCAAGGGGTTGCACTGACCCAGGTGCGGGACAATAGGGTATTACAGCATAAAAAAAAAGATATTCTAGGACACAGTTCCTTTTATCTTGATGATCAGCTGTGAAGGGAATTCAGGACAGCCGGCTCAGGGATAAACATGTATGTTGCAAAGTTAAGTGAGATTAATTCCACTCCCGCTATCCTGTTCTCTAGTCTGCCTGCCAACAAAACTGTACTACCTTTTTTCATTTCCCTTTGATCACTGTTTTCCAGGTTATCTCCTTGGTACTGAACAGCAATGCAGAATTTCTCCATCAAACTATTTGCACTCACCCACCTGGAGAGCCACTTTTTTCATGGCCTTAAAACACAACAGCTGATTCATCCAGGACATGAACCAGCTTGATTTCTGTGTTTTGCGTAATTCAGAGAACAGTGCTTATTGAAAAGTGGTTTGTTTTTTTAAATAACTAAATACAATATTCATTAGGGAAAAAAGGTGTATCTGATAGTATCCAGAAACTAAAAGAAAAAAAAAGTGAGAAAGCAATGATTCTTGTCCTAGCAAGTGAAACTGAAAGTCAGTGTTGATGATCCTATCTTACAGTAAGAGAAGAGTGCTCATTAAAAATTGAACTACACAGACAGTTTGCTTTTAAACTAGTTCTTAATACTGTGGAGGAACAGAGGAGGTAATGAAAGAGCAATGCAGTCAATGTGTTTTGAACTGAAGTACTGTACACAAAGCTCATCCTGAACCTCCTGAAATCTGTAGTAATGTGAACATCATTATCACATATCAGAGTGTATGAGTTTCGTATAGGAATTAATGTCTTCAAAAAGTGAAGGTCTCTAATGACTGAGCTGCAGGGTCACTTTTATCTCCTGTTCAGCAGGACTCCACAAGATAAATTGCAGTGCAGCCATGCCTTAACTGATACAGCATTGCATGGACTAGAAGCAAAATAGCTATTTAAACTCGATGTCAAACCTGAGTTACAAAGCTCTGTTTGGAGGATCACAGTAGTCTTAACATCACATTAATAAGGCTAGACTGCATCCAGGTCTAGGATCACTTGTTACTTGAATACCTAACTGAAGTGCCTCAGTGTTGATATCCCAGCCTTTCTGGGTTTGGACTTACCTGGGCAGAACCAAAGTAGATTTTTCTGGTTATAAGAAGAAGGATACAGCAAGTCAGATTGAGCTCATCTAAATTTCCTCATCTAAAAATTAGATGTTTAATCATGGGGGTTTTTTCTATAACCAATGCAGAAAACAATTTTCATCCTGTTTTCTGGAGACATAGTCTATTGACTACAGCAGGCACCTAGATTACCGGTTAGAAGGGAAACTTATCCCTTGTTAAGGCTGCAGGGACATGACAAAGCTGTTGAACAGGCCATGTGGAGCTACAGGACATGACTTCAGAAACCGCTGGCTATGACAGAGAGCAGTGTAAGAAGCTGAGAAAAATTACAGGGATGGGACCTCTGTGAGGGATGGCTGGACTTCACAGATGGTTAAGGGGCAAATTGTGAGAAGCAGCAAATTTCACAGATAATTTGTGACCTCTTGGTTCCCTCAGAGCAAACCTTTTGTCTAACCATACCAAGAGTCAAACTTATTTATGAAGTCAAGAGTACCAGAAAGATGGATGGGATGGGATGGGATGGTACAGGCAGAGTGTTTTCCCTGGATTGGTACAGACCAAGCGTTCTTGTGCCAAAAAAAACACCGTGGGTTGTCTCTCTTTCCCTGGCACAATCAATATACATTACTACATATATAAAGGAGAACAGCTTAAACCGGGAGAACATCCTCGAAGACAAACTATCACTCCATGATTAGCCTTCTGTCCTAAGAGGCTAAAATACTCCTCTTTCATAAAGAGTCAGGAGGACTGAGCCCAAATATCCTAACTTAGCCGCAAAGTTTACATATATACCAGTAAAGTACGTAATTCCAGGCCCTGCTTTCTGGCCAACTGCGTGATCTGGTCACTTCCCTATTATGAAACCCTCACAGCCCCAAATCATGCTGGCTGGATCTAGCCTGACTCTTAGGAACAGTTTCAGGCCCACCCCAGCACAGGAACTGTGCTTGGGAATTGTTTAAATAGTACTAATTTTCCCTGAACAAAACTGTATCAGGGACCATAATGAGTACTGGTGCCTGAATGTGAGCCTTATTACTGTTCAATTTTCTACAACAGATATCACCAAAGAAATGAGCCACTGCTTTTATTTAAAGAATTTCAACCCGATACTTAACTTTTAATTCAGTCATAAACTCTTTTTTTTTTTGCTTAGCCAAATTCCCCATTGACCTGCAGTCAATCGGAAAAGAAAGAAAAAAAAAGACAACTTGGTTTAACCACAGTAATCAGCATGATACGAAGAAAGCAAGCATGACCAGGGAAGGTAGGAGGGCTTCAGCTGCCTTTTTATTTGTTCTACACCAAGATCATCATACTGCAATCGGTTAGTAACATCATTTTAATAATGTCTTATATTTCATCCTTAATTATTTCTTGTTTTCTCCGATCTGACTGAAATAAACAACTGGCTTCAGCAGGGCAAAGCTTGGTAGGAAGTGTACACTATAAATACAGTCTAGAAAGATATAGCTAATGCCTTTATTTGACAACCTAACTGTTCCCCAAGCACCCATCCACCAACCTTATAAAAGGAAATGTAGTTACTGAGGTCCAAATTCACTGTCGGCTTAAGCGTGTGCTATTCCACTGAAGTCAACACAACTGTATCCGTTTACTTTCACAGTGAATTGGGACCCAGACCTTTACTGAAGTAATAAAAGGTCAGTCAAACATACAGGCAAGAGACCAACTTCTTGTTTAAATGAAAGCTGTGGCTTTACTCAAAGTTCTTGACATAGATGATAGTATCAGTTAACAAATGAGCTGAACAGGCAGTGAAAGAATAAGCATTGGGGTATATGAGTAAGTTGCAGAGGTTTATGGGCATGTTACATTAACTGAGTCATGATAAATAATTACATTCTTTCACCTTCTGTAAATGCAGAGAAATATATCTTAGCTTATCTCACGCTGGAACAGAAGTAAGGTGATAAAGTAGTGAGGTTTAATACCTTTAAGATAACATGCAATATTTGCCATTAAAGACAAAATGAGTCTGATGATACAAATGAGTCTCTCGTACATTTATGCAAAATTCCTCTGAAGACTTTAGGCTTTGTTAGTAGAACTGAAAGCCTAAATTGGCTCATGAAAACAACACAAATTTTCTTGTAGTCACTCCGTTGTGTTTGGGAAGCTCATACAGTATTTACAGCTTTGCCTCACCAATCACATCTAAGGCAGCAGTTGTAGTACATAGACAGAAAAAAGGATGAGTCCCACTAGCTCAGTACAACTTGGTCTCATGGTTACAGGGTCTCATTTACTCATAGTATTATATTGTTTAGGATCACAGCAGGACATTAACGAGGATTCAAATTGTCTAAGTTGAATGTATAGTTAGGAAACTAGTTTAAACAGCTAGGTTTAAACCTGAGCTCTCTCTATGGTCAATGGAGACCGTATAATTAGTAAAAGTGATTACCATCCAGACAGCAATTCTCCACAGCAGAGATTTGTGTGTTGCCTGTAGCACAAATGGAAGAAGACACGCATGCAGGAGGACTTTGGAGGGCAATACAGGAGGTGACCCACAGAGTCAAGAGAAAGACACCGATGACCAATAACAACGTTGATAAATTCACTGCAAAACAAGCTTATGGCAGTGAACCTGCAACAATGTTATTCTGCATCTTACCCACGTTTCTGGATCTCAGCCTAAGACACTAGAAGGTGCTACATGAAACTAATACCAATTGTGTAACACAGGAAAACAAGGACACGAACAAAACTACAACGATAATGAAACTTTCAGAATATACTTAACTGATATTTATTTAGCAATAGAAAATGTTGTGTCAAGGCCGAATAAAGTAGATTGAATTCTTTCAGAAGTTAGATGGTTGGAGATACTAGTTTACAATGGGTAATAAGCCTACTAATCCCAGTTACCATGACCATATAAGAGTAATGATGACAGCAGACAGATCTTACATAATTTTGAGAACATCTCAGTGTCCTTTGCAAAGATGGCTTTTTTCTTTGCAGAGAAGGCACTTTCAGCTAGCAGAACTGAGACAGAAGTGATGGACCCATGGCCTCCCTGCATGGGGAAGAAATCTGTTCTTCAGTGTCTCAGGTTAGTGCTTCAGCCATTAGACCATACAACTTATTTATTCCCAACTATTTCCATTTACTCTGTGTTCCTGATACAGAGTTATCTTGATACACAGAGTTAAACATTAGCGTTCCATGGTTTAGGCGGTTGGCTTTACCTTTTATCTTCTTGAACAAGTACCTCAGTATATATAGTAGAAAATAAAAGGGGACGGGAACAGCTATCTACCTTGAAGCCAGCTGGCACAGTGCAGTTTGTAGCCATGGTTAAACTCCTTACATCTACAACTACCTGAAGAGAGGTTGTAGCGGAGTGGGGGTTGGCCTCTTCTCCCAGGCAACTAGCAATAGGACAAGAGGACATAGCCTCAAGCTTCGCCAGGGGAGGTTCAGGTTGGACATTAGGAAGCATTTCTTCTCAGAAAGGGTCATTAGACATTGGAAGGGGCTGCCCAGGGAGGTGGTGGAGTCACCATCTCTGGAGGGGTTTAAGAAAAGACTGGACATGGCACTTAGTGCCATGGTCTAGTTGACAGGGTGGAGTCAGGGCAACGGTTGGACTTGATGATCCCAGAGATCTCTTCCAACCTGATTGATTCTGTGATTCTGTAAACAGGTTGCTGCATGCAACCTGTCTGTTGGGAACGGCCCCTGGACTGTGCTCTTCTTGACCCAGGCCCAGGCATTCTCTGGAGAAGCACCAACTGGCCTAAGCTGTGAACCCAACAAGCAATTTAACAGTAAGGATGAGCTAATAGCAAGGTCTGGGCCCATGTTCTGGCCTTGATTAGTTTGCTGTTGGCCTTAATTAATTTGCTGCGCAAAGACGTAGTTTATGTATTAAACCAGAGAGGAAAGCATTTCAGTGTAGGGCATGAAAATCTTTAATTTTAGCGCTTTAAGGTAAAGGCTGCTCCTGAGAGGCAAATTGTTGCTATTTTATTAAAGCTTTCACTTGCAAAGATTCAGGTGTAATATGTAAAAATAGTCAGAGAAAATAGGGCTGGACAGTACATCAGGAGATCATTTAGTCCATCTTCCTCCCCCAAGGCAGGATCTTCTATATCAAACTGGTTATGACATATTAGTTTGTTTAACCTACTCTTAAAACCTTCCAATGATGGAGATTCCACCACCTCTCCAGGCAGCCCTAGCCTACACTTAGAATGTTTACCTAATGACTAACCTAAATCTTCCTTGCTACAGTTCAAGCACATTGCTTCCCATCCTATCCCCAGTGGATATGGAGAACAAGTTATTTCCTTCATCTTTGCAGCAACCTTTTCCTTAGCTGCAGCCTGTTGTCCTCTCTCACTTCTGTTTGCTCATAAAATTAATAATAATCCTAAAATAAGAGTATAAAATATTTAATATGTACACTAATTCCACAGACATTGTATTAAACAGCTATTTGTAAGGGTAAAAATTGCATATGTGGGACTTTGCAGCTGTGTGCCTGTTTTAAATGCATTATTTTTTATTTTCATTTGGGAGAGGGATTGCTTGAGTCATGAGGGTTGCTTTTAATATATTCAGGTCAACCTGTCTTTTCCTCTAACCCTCAAAGGGTTAAATCCCTTGCTGATAATTCCCTTTGCAAGTCAGATCCTTCGTTACAAGTAGACTCCTTAGAAGAGGACATATTTCATTTTTTAACTGGAGCATATCTAATGATCCAGGGGAAAGCCCTGTCTCGTAACATTTGATCTAGCCTCAGACAAGAAGAGCAAGGTGGCATCAGCCTCTTCCTATTTAGTCATGAGCCAAGGAACTGCACCAGTATACAAGTGACATGCAGAACACATGCATCAAAGTAGCAGCTCAATCTGTACTGCAAATAACACTCTTTCATGTCTCAGCATGGTTGCTGGCCCTGAGCTGTAGTTCCAGTAATTGACATAGTTGCCCAATGCTAGAAAACAAACTCGGAAACTATTCTCATTAGGCTTCCCCCTGGTTTGCAGCTCTGTTATTGTAAAACCCAAACACTGAGCTTCCTACCAGCGTGGCTCTGGTTTTAATTAGTTCTGATGGCACTGGGCGACGCGCCAAGGAAAAAAATGAACTTCCTGTGATTGAGGCTTGTTGCTCAGTATGTTGCTTCCTCCACACAGAGACTGTTTTCACAACATTTTCTGAAAAGGAGCTACTGACAGAAATAATATAAGATTTTACTGCTTTTGATTTTTTTTATTCTGCCTTCTATGCTTATAAAAGGCAGCTCAAAGTCAAGGATCCTTAAAGTTACTGTGTCATTATTTTGCCTTTGTGTGACTTGGCTGATTAAAGACATCCTAGCAGATTAATTTTTTAATTTTTTAATAGAATAAGCACAGGCTCCTGTTAAAAAATTTAAGACCAAGGACTTTTTAGTGTTTTAAATAAATTAATTTGGATATGTTCGGGTGTGGGGTTGGGGAGGGACTTGAAGCTTATATTCAACAGTATAAGTTGTCACAGTGTGAGTAAGGATGAGCGAAACGGCAGAAGAATGTGATTCAAAAGCAGAATTATTGTCTGCATGTAGGGATGAGATGAGGTGTTCAGTGTCTTAGCAGTCTCCTTCATTTCTTCTTATGAGGCTTCTCAAGTTAATTTCTTATGAAGCAAGGCTCGAACATGATCATTTTGTTCTAGTGAGTGTCTGTAGATGGGATTCAGACCCAGACACCTACATTTAGACGCCTCAGAAGTGCATGTCTGCATTTGTGCTGTCTCTGATTTGAGTCAGAGCCAATGAAGATCCAGGTGATACCATCAATGGAGTCCAGAGAGTAGCTGACCTGACCAAATGCAGGTAAGTATTTCTAGTGTCAGCCCAGCTGCTTTCCAGTCTGCATTGACTTGTATGGACAGGATCTCCATTAATTATAATGAAAGCTTAGATGACTAGAGCAGATGAACAGATCTGAATTTTAGATTCCTAACTACAGACCTACATGATAGTAGGCATCTGCCTTCAGGTGTGTTGAACTGCTCTCTAGACTCCCATTGACAACACTGATGAAAAGCTTGATTTAGCCACACACACGCAGGTATCCAGTGCTATCTGAGATGCTCC
Source organism: Nyctibius grandis (assembly GCF_013368605.1). Taxonomy (NCBI): domain Eukaryota; kingdom Metazoa; phylum Chordata; class Aves; order Nyctibiiformes; family Nyctibiidae; genus Nyctibius; species Nyctibius grandis. The sequence goes on along the minus strand of NC_090658.1, from coordinate 128,714,850 downwards.
TAGGTCTCATCTCACATCCAGCTGCCTCTCTAGAAGAGCGTGGGTCTCCTCTAAGTCCAGTGTTATATCTGTCAATCCCACATGGATGTCTCAAAGGCCCTTGGATGTCTCAGGTGGCCCCAAAAAACTACGCCGAGTCAAACTGAATTGAGTTCTAGATTTTTGTTGACAACAATGAGAGCTTAGGCAGCAAGTACACATACACATTCCCACACTGCAATCATCAAAATCAGGCAGCTGAGTCAGCGGATGAATGTCCCCTGCCATGTCACTTTCCTTGGATGGATGCTACTCTATTTGATACACAAGTAGGTCTCTCATGGCTAATTCTGTGCTTTATAAATTTCATTTTAAAAGGCAGTTTGGGAGGAAAAGGATAAGCTCAGCCTGAAAGCTTCTGAACCCAGTTTGTACAGTTGAATGCAAGCTGTGACAGGCTGTTTGCCATTGCTCAATTACTTTGTGACAGTCTCATTTCTATAGGTATATGTAGAGATAAAAGATCCATCCAATTCAATTATTATGTCAGTCAAGTCAAAGGAAAAACAGAAGCTCTGTTTTCCTTTGTCATTGTGTTTCTGGAATTACTTGTTTTGCTTTTTAAAACAGGAGTGTGAGGTTCATCAAGGCACATAATGAGTATGAATTACTCTGATGGCATTCAAGAGTACAAGACGGCAGATTTCAGAAGAGACTAGCTCCTGCAGTGGGTATATAATGGCTTCTGCGGACTGAGTAATTACATGTTAACAACAGGGCACTAAACAGGATGGTTGATCATAAGACTATTCTTCAGTTCTGCTTTTTCTTTTTTTTTTTTAGCATAAAGACATACTCTCTATGAAATGCATCTGTAAATAAAGAATATTATCATCACTTCAGGTAGGTTGTCTTCTCTGTTAAAAAATATTGAGACGGGTAGAAAGTGGCAGAAAAATCTACTGTCAACTATTAAATAGAAAGACTCGGAGATTCCTGAGCCACAGCTCACCAGGGGCTAGAATAACTACCTAGGAGATATTGCCATGTTCTTGCCACCTCATACAAGCCCTTAGGCACACTTTGTTGAGCTCCGTCAGACACAGGATACCTGACCCAGCAGACCCATTTCACATTCAATCTGTACTGAACTAACCTTTTCCTCGTATTCTTTGGGGATCACTCCATATCTGATTTTGAGCAATGGCAGTTATGGCAAAGACAACTAATGCCTTTGGTTGTCCTCACAAGACTGCCAGTCAGGATGTCATTGAAGACTGAAGTCCTCCTTCATTTCAGAGCATTGCTTTTCAATTCTGAAGAACCTTTACAAAGACAGAGAGATTTGAGAGAGATTTCTACAAGAGGCTCTTTATGTGCTTCGATATTTCAGGGCCTACAAGCACTAATACAATCAGTAAGGATTAAAAAAAATGACATTTTAAGGCATATATTGACTGGAAATGTGGAAGGTGGAAAGAAAGTGAGCAACCCTGCCCTCAGGAAAAAAAAAATGTTCCTTTGAATGCACAGAGCTAAATGCCTCTAGTAGTTCCCAAATCTTAGGACCTGTTATCCCTTTGGCCACCGCTCTTTTGTGTTTATATATGCCCGGTGTGCCTGAGAAAACATGTTCCACTGATTGCTTATGTATTTTGACCCAGTTTAGTGCTTGTGGTGGGTAAGGTAAGAGGAGAGGTGCACAAAATGCTTCCATGCTCCCTTTCACCTTGACAGACTCTGCAGAAGCACTTGCTTTCCCCATTGCCCAACTCCAAAGTCCTGTTCATTCATCTGGTTAATGCTGGACATGAAGGGATTTTCATGGATCTGTGCCATCTCTTACACTCTCAGTCAGACTTGTCCCTCATCGCTCTCTTTTGACCAAAGCACAGCCTTTGGATCCTGCACGCCCCTACTCACCAGTATGCTAGCACCATATATATGCAGTAGACCAGCTTTTTTTAAGCTGCTCCAAAGGCAACCCTGTGTGTTGGGGACAATCAGGGACCAAAGCCAGCAGTGGTCTGAAGATCAGGGGCTGCTCTTTCAAAGAATTTCCTAATTTGGTCCAAAGTGCTCTTTCTTGAGGATATAACAAAAAGCTGATTCTTGCAAATGGTTCTGATGGGAGTCGGACTACAGCACACTAGTAAAATAAATTGCAGTTAAGCCGGTTGTCTAACCCTATGGCCAACGGGTATGGTCTAGTCATGTCAATACTATTAAATCCTTTTGATCTTCAGAAAAGGGTGGCTGCACTGAATCTACCTTTTTGGATCATTTCAGAATCAAGTGTGGTGGGTTGACCCTGGCTGGATGCCAGGTGCCCACCAAAGCTACTCTATCACTCCCTTCCTCAGCTGGGCAGGGGAGAGAAAATATAACAAAAGGCTTGTGGGTCAAGGCAAGGCAGGGAGACATCACTCACCAATTACTGTCATGAGTAAAACAGACTCGACTTGGGGAAATTAGTTTAAATCAGAGAAGGGTAATGAGAAATAAAACTAAATATTAAAACACCTTTCCCCCACTCCTCCCTTCTTCCTGGGCTTAATTTTACTACTGATTTTCTCTACCACCTGCCCCCGAGTGGCACAGGGGGATGGGGAATGGCCAGTGGAGGGGCTGTCTTAGAGCCAGTTGGCATTGGCTTTATCAGACCTAGGGAAAGGGAAGCTTCTAGCAACTTCTCACAGAAGCCACACCTGTAGCCCCTCTGTTACCAAAATCTTGCCACATAAACCCAATACACCATGTTCAGGACTTATTGGGAGAGCACAGGTTGGCACAGCAGAGACCATGTTTATGCTGCAACTATATAGATAACTCCATTGCAGGGCCTTGGAATGTTCTTTGGCACACTTCAATTTACTACGATAGAAGCAGTCTAAGGGACTAGATTTAACATAGATCACCAAACAGCTCTGCTTTACCCCTCCAGGGAGATAAGAATCATGGACCAGATACCTTGGGAAAGACATAAATGCTGTTTAAAGCTTGAGATCCTGGTCAAAAAAATGTTTTCATTATTTTCATTAAGACAGGAGGTTAATTCCATTTTCTCAGTCAGTTTCTTGTCCAAACTGTTCTGGTTATTTTTCTTCCTTCTTAAATATATATGCAAGTTTGATTTAAAACACACATTCTTAACTTAGTAGAGTAACTGGGGAAAGGGATTGGGTATCCCAGTTGCCAGTGATTTCACATCAATGGAAGTCAAAGGCAACCACAGTTTTAAAAGTTGGCTTCTTGAACTCTGAAGTACTCTTATAGCATTACTTGGGAAATCAACCACAATTGTAAATACAGTTCCACCTTCTATCCTCATTTAAAAGCATGAGCTCAACTCCCAGACGCTCTTCTGGAAGAAAGATTGAGGATACAGAATCACAGAATTGTTGAGATTGGAAGGTGCCTCTGGAGATCATCTTCTCCAATCCCCTTGTTCAAGCAGTCATCTACAGCAGATTGCCTATTAATAAAAAACATACAAAACCTAGATGGCTCTAGTTGGGAACAGCAATGGGACACATTGACGTTTCATACCTATGCCAAGACTTTTAGAGCAGAAGTCATGAGTTTCACAGGGTGATGAAGTTGCTTTTGGATGCAACATCAGATATTGGCTTGTATTGGCACAGGTAGCAAGATGTAACTAAAACAGATGCAAGGCAGCTGCGCTTTTCATAGTTTCATGCAATTATGGACAAAAGTAAGGGATCTCAGTGGGGCTGGAAAATATAACACAAGTCCTACCTGGAAAAGCAATTGCAAACTAGGCAGGATACCTTATTTGTCTCAAAAGATGCTAGATTCTGTGTGTGGGCAACTGAACAGAGCCCAAAGGGCTCACAGAATCACAGAATAGCTGAGGTTGGAAGGGGCGTCTCCAGATCATCTAGTCCAATCGTCTTGCACAGAGCATGGTCATCTTGAATAGGCTGCTCAGGGCCATGTCCTGTTAGCTCCTGAGAAGAGTCTGGTTCTGTCTTGTTTGCTCTCTCCCGTTAGCTATTTATACACATTAATAAGATTACCCATGAGCCTTCTTTTCTTAAACCTGAATAATCCCAGCTCTCTCAGCTTCTCCCAGCATGCCATATGCTCCAATCCCCTGATTGTCTTTGTGGCCATTTGCTGGACTCGCTCCAATATGTCTATGTCTATCTTGCACTGGGTTCCTTTCAGCTCATTCCTCCAGCCTTTCGAAGTTCCTCTGAATGGCAGCACGCTCATCTGGTGTACCAGCCACTCCTCCCAGTTTTGTATCGTATGCAAATATGCTATGGGAGCACTCTGCTCCATCATCCAGATCATTTTTTAGGAAGTTAAACAGTATTGACCCCAGTATTGCCCCCTGAGCATACCTCTAGTTATCATCCTCCATCTGGGCTTTGTGTCACTGACCACAAGCCTCAGAGCACAGCAATCAGTTTTCAGTCCACCTCACTGTCCATTTATCTGTTGTGGAGTCTCCTTCTCTGGAGACATTCAAAACCCGCCTGGACGCGTTCCTGTGTGATATGATCTAGGTAATCCTGCTCCAGCAGGGGGATTGGACTAGATGATCTTTCGAGGTCCCTTCCAATTCCTAACATTCTGTGATTCTGTGATCTACCCCACGCTTAATGAACTTGTCTAAGAGAACGCTCTCCACCTAATCACCAGCCTAGATCCTCTGTTTGAGAAGTTAAACGGAAGTTTATGAGTTTATGCCTTCTTATGTCCCATGCCTATGCCTTGGGTATGGTCTAAAGCTGAGATGGCGGTGGGATGAAAGACACCAAAAGCCTGCTGTGCAGAACTCACCCTTGACCAGATTTTCTCTCCCAGTATATACCTTGCCATTTTTTACCATTACTTTGTGTTGTGAAATAGTACCTGGGTTCTACCTAGAACGTAACTCCATTCAAGAATCAGTCATATTGGCATTACTTTGCAGTATTTTTTAAAGAAAAACAAGTTATTTCTTTGCAGTATTTTTTAAATAAAAACAAACACTTCTCAATAAAAGCAATCCAACCTAAAAAACATTGATGATTTTCTGATTAAAAGCTGGTGCCTTTGTTTTGCTTTTTCCTTTCCCTACCCAACCCTTGGCTCCTTTCCCGACAATAATTTCATAGAAAGGCCCTTTCAAATCACCCTTTTTCTGTCCTAGTTCTTCAAGGACTTTGCTGAAAGATCTTTTCTTCCTGGTGGTATTTTAGGTGCCTAACCCCAAAAAAGCACGTAATTCTCTCAGCTTCCTTTACAAATCTCAATTTTCAAATGACTTTAACCATCGAGTAACAGGGGCTATACTGGTTGGCTTAATCAACAAGACTCCCCCTGACTGAACAGGGTATCAGAGTCTAGTCCTTAAAACCTGTTCATTTATATTTAGCTTACACATTTGAAGACAGGGTAGGTCACAATCTTCAGTGCTGAAATTCCAAAGCCGGCACTGGAGTTACACAAGGGATTAATTTGATTCTGTATTTAGATTAACAGGACTCATATAAATACTGAAATAGAGCTGATGTCAATCTTTTATGCTAATTGCTAGTTAGACCCCATACAAAGACACGCTTTGCTTGGACCACTTTTGTAAGATTGCTATCTATCTACTGTGGAGAGATTTATGCATTTGCTTCCCTTTAGCATTAATAGGAGCTGTCCACATAAATCACTCATCGCCGGTAAGAAAAGATAAAGTCCTACTAAGTTCAGAGAACACAGGCTTTCCCAACTGAAAAATCTATTGATAATAAAAAACCTACAATGTAAATATCTGACATCTGAACTGTATAGTAACACTGTGATATGAAATAAAGTGGTCCGTGAAGTGATTGCTTCAAGGGGAAGCAATGCTTGGCTCTTTCCAAACCTTTTTCAAAAACTCATATAACTCTTCTGGTATTGGTAAAAACATAAATAAAGCAAATAGCTGCAGAGGAAGGAAGAGGAGCAGGGGCATAGTAATTTCATTTGTTATTTTTATTGTCCTTTATATTTGTCTGCAAGATAGAGACAGACCCAATAAAACACCTTGTTATACATGCAGTGAGGACAAAGATTGCTAGAAATAATACAAAACCCAGCTCTTAGCTAATCCAGATGTAACTGGGCATCAGATCATTTAGGTGAAGAAGTTAAAGGTGTCCAGATGTAATGCTTGCTGCTTTGCTCCTTGTTGCTGTTCTTTACAAAATTGATGTAATTTATCTCACTAGGTCAGGAAAACACATAGATCACTGGCCAGGACTCCCTGGTACTTGGCATTGGGCCAGCCCTGATTATGATCTGTGTAACTGTACGATATGCTGACATATAAAAAATAAAAGCAAAATTGTTTTTCGCTTTCTGGTGATGTAAATGTGGATTGATTCTAGTGAGGTTACAATAAAGTAACAATGAATAATCAAAAGAATCAAGTTTCATCCATCATGGTGCCATCATTTAATCTTCTACGTAGCACTGAGTCTTGTTTTTTAAAGGAAGGATAGAAATAGGTTGCCAAAAGCCTTATCTGTGTTTCAACATACACACACAGATCTATTGTTTTGTGTTTCCTTGTACACTTAAAAGGACAAAATTGGGCAATAACTAGAAGTCTTTGGTATGCCACTGTGCCATTAAAAGTCACCTATTAGAAAGCAAACTTGATGCAATGTTACATTTTGCAATTAATGCCTAATCACCTGACACTAATGAAACTAGCAAAGTCAACGTTGTGTGCATGTGTGGTGTGTGAGAGAGAGGAATACTTTCTCTTCAGAAAAGGCAATTTTGTCTAAATTAAAATATCTCATGGGAATATAATTATTTAAAAATGTACTTTTTGAGTTTCACAGGTGAGTGTCTAACAAAGTTATATGGGTTTTTTCTAATTCATTTCCTACAGGGAACACATAATTTTGGCTTACTGATGCCACAGCGTTCTGTGCCATTGAGCATATTTTATTTAACCTCAGAACATCCCAAATAAGCTCCTGCCATTACCCCGAGAACCTGTGGCAGAGCCTGAATGTCTTCTTAGGAAAGACAAACAGCCCTAAAGAAATAAAACCTGCAGAATCTACTGCTTCCCCTGGAAAGTTATCCTGATGGATCTGGTGAGCTCCTGGCTGAAAATCTGAGGTTTCAATTCATCCAGCCACAAGATCACTGGATCTTATGCCTCTGTCTCTTTGTTACATTAAAGAGCTTTCCAGCGTGACATGAACCACCCTGGATATGTAACTCTGGTTGTGCTGATGTAGTTCATGAACTGATACACTTCATTTGGGGCTTGGCCAAGGTTTTACCACTGACCTTGATTATTAAGTGGAGAGGAACAATTCCTCTCTCTTAAGGAACACTGTGGCAGCCAAAGGTTAGATTGATTTTGGCTGTCACAAAGCAACATCTTTCCAGTTTATCAAATGCCTGATAAGCTTGGATTCACACTCAATACTCAGCCCAAACATCCATTGAATTTATGTAGGAAGTTGGTTGGAAAGAAACAACCATAAGTGGTAGAGATAACTTCGAAAATCTTTGATACCTGCATGAATGGATGGGCAGGGTGGGAGTGAAGTGTTGAACTTGGCAGGAAAGTGAGAAAAAAAAAGAAGAAAAACTAGTAAAATGCTTAAATATTGTGACTTGTGTATTCATTATCTTTTTAGGGTTGTTTGAGTTCCTCACAGAAGAAGTATCACTTGTTTCTTATCTGTTCAGGACCTATCACAAGGAAATTAAGATAGACAGGCAAGCAAACAGATAGGTAGATACCAAGAACACCTTTGTGGTCTCATTTATAACACAGTACTGTAATGGGATTTATAGCACAGCGGCAGTGTACAGAGCCCTACATGTAATTTACACAGCCAAAAAAGAAAAAATAAAGAAGCCATGGTGTAAATGCAAAGAACATGAAACTATTCCTTATCTATGGAGAAGAATATGAATAGGTTTCTGGTGATAATCTTTTAATTAGGAAGCTTTTTTTGTTAGAGGCACAGGTCATTCCAAGGGTGCACAAAAGAATCCAGTAGAACAAAAATAATAAAAATAATGCTTAGGGTGAACCTTCTGAAAAAGAAAAGGCTGACAGTGAAAAAGAAAGCATTGCTCCTCTGAACCCTAGGAATAATAGACAGAACATTTAGAAAAAGTGTAACGCTGATATTGTACATCTGAACACGTTCAATCAACAACATTGACACTGTCCATAAAAAATAAACCAAACCTTCCAGAAAATGCAGTGATTGAGTAGATACGTACATATATAGGCAGACAGATGTGATGAAAGAAGAGATACTGCGATAGAAGAAGAAAATCAAAAAAGAACGGAAATGTCTGATTCTTTCTTTGTGACATATTTTCTCTCTCATCCTTGCATATTTGCATTAAAGTGATTGTGAATAATGTACGTTTGACCAGTGCTGTCTGCGGAACTAATGCCTATTAAAGTGATGGGAAGTAGCATATGTTGTGCCTTGGGCAGAGAAAGTCCAATCACCCCCACTGTGTGCAAGTCTCCAACTAAAATGCAGGACAGCCTGGGTTTTATCCTAAATGAACCCAGCAGGGAGAAACAGGACATAGTCCCTCATTCCACATTTAAGCTTCTAAACTAAGGTTTAAAGAGTTAGATTCAGAAAAAGGGAACTGTAACATCCATCATTTAATTTACACTTGGCGCTAATATTTTACCTTTTACTGCTGCTATCAATACAAAGGAAAGCAGTAAGGCAGGGGAAGCGGACATGTATTCAGTTGTTTCAAGAACAGAGATGCATTTGCTTTATTGGTACCAAAGGAAAGAAAAAAGGAAGGGAAAAAAAAGAAAGAAAAGAAAAAAAAAAGAAACCCTGCACCGCTCTGCTCCTGTTATTCTTTCACATTTTCTGCCAGTGCACAATTTTGTCAGTAATTGCCAAACGGTGTGGGCTTGTTTGGTTTCACTTTTATGTTCCTGCACTGTACTAGAAATGTTCTGCTATTTGAACAGTTTGTAAAGCTTTTTGAGTCATATTACATAATCCTTCCAACGACCTCCAGCATCAAGTTCAGATCTAAAGCAGTCTTTCTTCTACCTGTGTGAACTTGATAGCTAGGGAAAAAAAAAGGCAATTACAGAACTGTATGAGAATAACAAATTCAGCTGAACTAAGGAAATAAAATTTGCAGAATTGTCATGTTTAGATCTGTAGTGACAAATTTTGCTTCATTACCTTCAGCAGTACAAAAAAAGAGAGGGGGCAGGGGGTAGAAGGGAAAGGAGGCAAAGCACTTTTTTTTTAATATAGTATTCATAGGAGGAATTTATTTCCATTTCCAGTGAAATAAATCTGTCTTAAATAGAATTGTATCTCCTAGTGATGTGGAAAAACATTTGCTGCCAATGTAAATCAGGAGCAACTGCAGTGAAACGAATGGATTGGCATGGGATCCCAATTACAGTGGTGCAAGTTGTGAATATCCCATGGACTTGAGATTAGTGCACAGAAAGGAGGTGGAAATTTCTTCTTTTTTCAGACCAAAGGTAAACTGAATAGTTAATTTAATTTGTAATCTTGATAGCAGTTTATTAGCATGCCTTAAACATTAATTATTGCTGGGTCAGAGTTTTGCAGTTGATACTTTCAATTATCTCTTCACAGAGTCTAAACTAAAAGTTCTGACACTAGCTAGAGTCAAACCCTGTATTAGAGCTACCACCGAAATTCAGATCCAGATTTGTAGTCTGAAATTCAACTACATTCCAGCTCCAAAACCAGAAGAATTGAGCTGCTCATTTGCACTTCCACTGAGTTAGTGACTGTATATAGGAAATATCCCCATTTTTTTCCGTTTATTGCTGATGCTATTTAACTTTAAAAGGTAATGGGTAAATAGAAAAAAAAAGAGAAAATGTATTGCTGATATAATTACAAGAAGAGGCTATTCCCATTAAGAGAGCATAAATTATATGATTAGACTTCCATTATTTTCCTCACTGTTGCCTAGGAAATCTAGCCTGGCTTTGGAGGAATTATTTTAGCTTTTATTTCCTCCTTTTTCTTATCTCCCCTGAGTGATTCTTTAATACCAGCAATGATAAAAGCACTATTAAATACTCAGAGACCCCAGTTGGATTCCACCACAGTAATCATCCTACACCCACACGTTGTGGCTCACCATTGCTTTAAGGCACCCTAAGTGCATACGGCCACAAAAGTTGGCAGCCTCACCCACGGCCCTGCTGCTCTGCCCCTCCCCTTGCTGTTGTCACTTGGGACTATGGAACCTCACTGTGAGCTGGATTCCCAAAATGATCTTGCTAAAGCGGAAAAGGAGAGGGAGAAGATTAAAGTTCAAGTAAATCATTTAGATCACTGCTCAATGCAAAAAAAACCAAAACCAAACAATGCAAAAAAAAAAACTGTATGAAAGAGAGGAGGAAGGCTGGGGGAGAGTGGTTAGAAAGCGGAAAGAGACCTGGGGGTGCTGATTGACAGCTCTCTAAACATGAGCCAGCAGTGTGCCCAGGTGGCCAAGAAGGCCAATGGCATCCTGGCCTCTATTAGGAATAGTGTAGCCAGCCGGTCTAGGGAAGTGATCGTCCTTTTGTACTCGGCACTGGTGAGGCTGCACCTTGAATCCTGTGTCCAGTTCTGGGCCCCGCACTTCAAGAAAGATGTTGAGGTGTTGGAGCGAGTCCAGAGGAGGGTGACCAAGCTGGTGAAGGATCTGGAGGGTCTGACCTACGAGGAACAGCTGAGGGAGCTGGGGTTGTTTAGCCTGGAGAAGAGGAGGCTCCGAGGTGACCTTATTGCAGTCTACAACTACCTGAAGGGAGGTTGTAGCGGAGTGGGAGTTGGCCTCTTCTCCCGGGCGACTAGCGATAGGACAGGAGGACATAGCCTCAAGCTTTGCCAGGGGAGGTTCAGGTTGGACATTAGGAAGAATTTCTTTTCAGAAAGGGTCATTAGACTTTGGAAGGGGCTGCCCAGGGAGGTGGTGCAGTCACCATCTCTGGAGGTGTTTGAGAAAAGACTGGACATGGCATTAAGTGCCATGGTCTAGTTGCCATGGTGGTGTCAGGGCAATGGTTGGACTCGATGATCCCTGAGGTCTCTTCCAACCCGATTGATTCTGTGATTCTGTGATCACAGAATCATAGAATCATAGAATTGTTTTGGTTGGAAAGGACCGTTAAGATGAAGTCCAACCTTTAACCCAGCACTGCCAAGCCCACCACTAAAGCATGTCCCAAGCACCACCTCTACACATCTACACGTCTTTTAAATACCTCCAGGGATGGTGACTCAATTACTTCCCTGGGCAGCCTGTTCCAATGCTTGACAACCCTTTCAGTGAAGAACTTTTTCCTAATATCCCATCTAAACCTCCCCTGGCACAACTTGAGGCTGTTTTCCCTGATCCTATCATTTGTTACTTGGGAGAAGAGACCAACACCTGCCTCACTACAACCTTCTTTCAGGTACTTGTAGACAGCAATAAGGTCTCCCCTGAGCCCTCTTTTCTCCAGACTAAACAACCCCAGTTCCCTCAGCTGCTCCTCATCAGACTTGTGCTCCAGACCCTTCACCAGCTTTGTTGTCCTTCTTTGGACTCTCTCCAGCACCTCAATGTCTTTCTTGTAGTGAGGGGCCCAAAAATGAACATAGGATTCGAGGTGCGGCCTCACCAGTGCTGAGTACAGGGGGCTGATCACTGCCGTATTCCTGTTGGCCACACTATTTCTGATACAAGCCAGGATGCTGTTGGTCTTCTTGGCCACCTGGACACACTGCTGTCTCATATCCAGCCAGCTATCGATCAACACCCCCAGGTCCTTTTCTGCCAGGCAGCTTTCCAGCCACTCTTCCCCAAGCCTGTAGCGATGCATGGTGTTGTTGTGCCCCAAGTGCAGGACCCAACACTTGGCCTTGTTGAATCTCATACAGTTGACCTCGGCCCATCAATCCAGCCTGTCCAGATCCCTCTGCAGAGCTTTCCTGCCCTCCAGCACATCAACACTCCTGCCCAACTTGGTGTCGTCTGTGAACGTACTGAGGGTGCACTCAATCCCCTTGTCCAGATGTGTGGGTGCAGGTGGAGGGTCGTCATACTACAATCCAGTAGACCAGTTTGATCATTTAAGAGCAACAGTGAGATCACAGCTCTAACAAACGAACCTCTTATTCAAACATCTGCCAGACTGAACAGATCAAGAAAAGGTGCTGGTTTCCCCTTGAAAGGAATTGAAGCACATGAGGACCTGACCTTCGCCCTGGTTGCCTGTGCCTAATCCTAGTTACCTTCACTGGGTCTGATCCTGACCCCTACTGCAACACATGGGTTCATGTCCCCATCTCCACGGAGGTGCCTGATGCCCTGGGCTGGAGAATGGCCCCAGCTGCGCCCCCATCCTGCTCCAGAGGTGGGATTCAGTTCTAAATCAAGACAATCAAATTTGATGACTACATACAGGTGTCTAAACAGGCGGGAGGTTCTTCCATTGTCAGTACAGATACAACCAATACAGTCAGCAGAGTCATGCCAGAATCATTTTGCCAACTGGCACAGTTTGGACACCTGCATGATTTAAGCTCTACTAGCCTCCAAAATGAGACGGGCAGATCCAAACTCCCTGTTGGGAAAATTCTTTGATATTCACTAGTTTACCTGAGCCTAGAAGTTTTTGTGAGAGTATCATCTTGACCTCAGCCAAAACCATGCTACAGCCCTGGGCCCTGACATTGTTTTATTTCCCGGAACAGATGTTGCATAGATGTCTATCTGAAGAGGAGATGAATTGCTCTCCAAGCTCCATTGACTGTATTAACTAAGAGTTTGAGTTAGGTACTCAACCATAAGTGTCTAGTGTCACTTGTGATAGCGTAGGCTATTCCATCAAAAGAGTTCAAGTCTCTTATATGTCCTGTGTCATATCTAATAATCTGAGTAGCCATCTACACATAAACACCTAAATTTAGGTATGCTAATCAGAAAGGGAATCCCATGCTAGAAATCCTGACCTCACCACTGCCTCCACCACCTCAAGAAGATGAGGGCAAAGAGCTCACCCCCACAGGTCCCTAAGTCAGGCGCTATTGATATTGTAGTAACTGAGTTTAAGACAGAGTTGAATGGTTTCTGACAATATACTAGCTGCAATCATCAGACTACAGCTCCTGATGTGGTTGGTGAGAGTGAACTTGAAATGAAGGCTTTGCTGGAGTAAGCAATTCATCATCGTAAAAAATTCTCTCTTTTTACTACATTGTGAGTAGAGCCTGATCCTTCAGAGTTACTAACAACCTGAATCAACCCATCTTTATCTTAAATTTAAATATTGTTGGAGTCAGGTTAGAGACCCACAAGAGGCCATTTGTATACGTCCATCTCTCTTTCTCTCCCCTTGCTTATTCCCAGGGAAAACAACATCTAAACATGTACCCGTTCATCTTGTACAGATCACGGCCTCTAAAATTAGTAGAGATCAAAGAGCAAAGTCCAGAACGAAAAGTGCATGAAATCTAAATAATACTACACATCAACTTTGTTCCTGCTTAGAGGACAGCCATCCTTCCCCTGTAGCAGTGGCTTCTCAGGTTAGACACAGACTGTGGCTGCTTTAAACCCGCAAGATACTGTTGGTCTCAATGTATCTTAAATATAAGCTTGACTCAGGTCATTCAAGACTTAGCATTGGAGACAACTCTTCTCACTGCAAAAGCCAAGAGGGAAGAGATTTCAGGGGTCTTGAGTCGTGCTAACAAAAGGTCAATTGTCCCTCACAAAGTTACATCAGTTCCTACTGGCCTGAGCCATGTCTATCTTTGAGTTTAGCCTTGATGCTTTAAGTGGCCTCATTCTCTAATTTGTTTTGACTGTCTCTTTGCAGTCTGTTTTTATATACTTATCCGTTATTAGTTCACTTCTCATAATTACTGCTCCACTTTGGATGGTATGTTTTAACTACTCCCCTGAAACCAGCGTTCAAGCATAACATAGTCTCTGTGCACCCTTTTTGGTGTACATCTTACTTAAATGTTTTTTCCAAGTTCTGAGAGGTACTGACTGCTATTTTGATTGTTTCCATCATGTTTCCTTCATGTTTATGTCTTTCCCTCATTTTGCAGTCTTCATTGTTCTCAGTTAAGAAACTGGGATAGGAAGAAAAAGAGGAGGATAGGTGTGAATTAAAGAGATGTTTAAGACTAAGAAATCCTTACAGTTATCCAGTCTGACTTTACATATGCATTTGAAAGTTATGTGACTAACATGACCGTTTATGATAGCCGTACCCAGACCTATCAAGCAATGTAATGATGACGACAAAATGATTAAACCAAGATGAAGAGTTGTGAATCAAAGCCAGCTCAAAATTTCAAATCCAAATTCAACCCTAAGGAAAATAAGTTTTTGAAACACCAAATTTACAGACTTCAGGTGCTGCAACCCTGTACTCTATTGCAAAAACTCTTTGGCAAAGGCATACCAAAATTGGAGAGAACCTCAGAGCTGTGTTAAGTGATTAAACTCTTGTCCTTTTTGAAGTCAATAAGCCTTTTGCTATTAACTTCAATTATGCCACAATTTCTTTCCTGGTACTTTTTGTATATGCACTGATATGGTTTTGAAGAACTGTATTTATTCTGTGACAAACTATAAGCTGACAGAGCTCATGGCTTGCCTTTACACTAGAAGGAAATTCTGTGCAGTGGTAGCTCTTTCACCCCATGGGAATATTGTACCTCACTGCTAAAAATCTTTATAACAAAATGTAAGACTCAGTGATGCTACTAGGTCAATCAAAAAGTAACTAACAACTCTTTCAAAGACGGCTGGACAATACCACATATCTGTACATCTTGCTTGTTTTTTTAGTCTTTTTTTTATTACTAATTTCAAAATGCATCTATTTGTCCTGCGAGTGGATATGTTTGGCAAAGAAATTACAAGCAGCTACCACCGAGCACAGCTGTTCATTGTCATCATTGATAGCAACAAATATAATAAGTCCAAAGCAAGATCACTCCTCTAAGGGGAAAGTATATTTAGCCATCATTCAAAATCCTCAGCCTGATATCCTTGATAGTTCTGTAACTCACTGTTTTGCCAGTGGGGCTGATAGAAGTTTCTTTGTTGTGATGGATGCATTTGCCATTACTCACCATACCGGTTCTCCCCTCCCCTCCAGCTGTTTTGCTGTGGTACAATATCCAAAACCCATGAATCTTGCAGTATCCTAGCAGCCCAGTCTGTAACATTCCAGCTTGACAAAATTAGAGCTAATAATTCAAACAAGCTAAAACATCAAATGGGAAAGAGTCAAAGGAGACTTTTCATTAGAGGCATTGACTATTGGGAAACCTGGGAGATAAATGGTGATCCAGTAATCATCCTTGTCAAATCAGAAAGTGTGAATATATTGATTGCGTCATTATGATTTAATTAATTACAGTTGTGTCTCTCTAGATATTTAACTTATAGCTTGATATTAGGGCTTGTTTTTCTTGCCAAAAAGATGAAGTTTTGTTTCAAGGCCCTCAGAAATTTGTTTTGTTTGGGTTTTTTTTCAATATGAATTGCATGTTTTGCAAAAGGATGCTGACCTGTAAATGAATCTCTGCTTATCCATGCGAACAGATACAACATCTCTGCAAACTTCCAGTCTGCCAGCTCCTTCTGAGATGTTTCTGTGAAGCTAGAAGAAAAAGGACTTTGCATCTTTTC
Source organism: Nyctibius grandis (assembly GCF_013368605.1). Taxonomy (NCBI): domain Eukaryota; kingdom Metazoa; phylum Chordata; class Aves; order Nyctibiiformes; family Nyctibiidae; genus Nyctibius; species Nyctibius grandis. Next base: position 128,699,169 of record NC_090658.1, on the reverse strand, counting down.
ATTGGAATCAGAATGACAATATATTCCACAATGTGAACAAGTCTAATGACTGCATTTGTGATGTTCCTGTTGGTAAGCAAGGAACTGGACTATAAAAGCCACCTTAGTGCACATGATCCAGCAGGTGGTCACAGCTTTATAGGAAAATTAACTTCAGTGATCTAGAAATCAAGCACCAACCTCTTGATAACATATGTATACAGTAATTACAAGACCTGTCTGCCTTTCTAGTTTTAGCTTGCTACCTAAGATCATGGTGTCTGAATATCTCTCACCTAAAGTCAACAGCAATAGGAAAACTAATAGGGCACTGCATTAAATATAACATTTCAGAACAGAAGCTCTGTGTGAGATGGAGGGTTGTTATGGTGTTGTTTTAATGAATGTTGTTTTGATTTACTTGGTTAGTGTCGTTATATTTGACAATGTCTGATTTTTGTATCATCTCATCACTCATTTATTTCCAAGTGACCCTTATGCATATATGGAAATACTGGCACAGGAGGATTAGGCATTTTTTTCTGAGTTCTTTCAGGAAAATAACTGCAGATGCAACCATCTGCATGTCTGAATAGACAGGGCAGCATGATGTTCAATAAGCTGTTTTCTCTTTCTATGATGTTATGACAACATCACTTTTGTATCTTGTTCTTATTTAAAGCTAATGTATTTTCTACTTTTATCTTTGAAGGTGTCCTCATAATTAATCTGGAGTAAATAGGATGAAATCTGATATTGGATCATATCTGCTGGTACATCAGAGCAATCATTAAGTCCAATGCTGTTAGGTTTCTCAGCCTAATTTGGCTTTGTTCCAAGGATATAAAAAGACACTTAGAGAAGAAAACAAAAATACATAATTCTCTACTGTTGAGAGGTGTAGGTCTTTTACAGGTGCATATAATTTTGACTATTTTTACACAAGGGACATGATTAACACGTAATTAGGTATTTTTGTATTTTTTTAAGGTAAAATTGTTTTCAGTGTTTGACTTCTGGTCAACAGTGAAGCACAAAAAGATCAAGACAATACACATTTTTAATTGTCAGGTTCAGCTGTGAAGTTCATGTTGCCTTGTGGTTCTGCCTCAGCAAAGAGGGTCACATTAGCACACTCAAATCGCTGCTTAACTACGTATTCCCTCATCTAGGATTCCTTCACAGCTTCTTTCACCTGAAGTACATTTACATCTCTTGAAGGTGAGTCCAGCTAGACTGCAGCATGATAACTTCTCCACGTGCAGAATTCATACTGTATCTTAGCTCTGTGCCGTAAGAGCACAGAAACCATGAGGTCTAAATTGAAACACATCCCTTTCTCCCCAGTATAAATGCCAGATAATCCTGTTTGCTCGCAGAGGAAGAGAATGGTTATTGTTTGAAGTGTACAGCCTAAACCACGGCCATGCAAAGAGTTTGATAGCAGAGGGACCAGAGGTTCAGAAAAACACATGCATAATTCATCGTATCTAGTTGCAAAACCTCACCAAGACACATATTTTTGCTTCCTGATTACTATCTCTTGGAAAAGGCGTATACAAACTGTTTCATCCCTAAAGCCAGGGACATGACGCTGTGTGGTCCTTGAATCAGAACACGGTGTGCAACAGGAGCTGAATAAAGACATTTTTTGACTGTGTTGAACATATATCTACGACTTGCGTTAGAAAAGGGCATTGTGTGTTTTCAAGTAATAGCAAGACAGATGCTTCTGAATCTGGATCTTTACAATAATACCTCCCATCTCTTTCATCAATCTCTTAATATATCTGTTTTTTCTTTCTTTTTTATAATATGGTACAACTTGTATAATAATAATAATTACCTCACAAGAAAGATATGAAGCTTAATTAAATAAAGGCTGATTATCAGAAACTCAGAGCATGTGCAGAGCCTGTTTGCTACAGCTTTTCTGCTGTTAAGCTTTTCTGCAGATCAAGCCTGGGCTGTTCAAGAAGTGATATGAATCATCTGTATCAAAAGAAATATGACTCATTCAAGGCAGAGCCATCCAAGACCACAAATGAGGCATTATTTTGATAACGAGAGATTTATAGAGGAGACACAGGCAGGAGGATCTCGTGGTTCTTTTAACCTAGCCCCTATTCTAGGCCCCTACACAATCTCCTTAAAAATGTACATAATCTTCACTTGAACATCTTGACTGAAAAGGACTAGCCAGCAATTCATAGAAGATAGAAAGCAGATGAGCCTCAGTCATCTTTACACCTAAACTCAAACCAGACTTCATCAAGTTCCTCTAATGTTCTTTTACTGCTGGTTGCAAGCTGGGACTGGAAGTGGAAATGCCAAAGCATCCCAAAGACAGGCAGCATTTGTGATGGGATGAGAAGCAGATGTTGAAGAAATCTCTGAAGAGATTATCTTCTCATAGAAATATCAGAACTTTTTTGCACAGTTCAAGTCCAAGACTTCAACAAACAGGTGTCTGCTGCCTCCACTCCAAAAAAGCTCTGTTTATAATATCTCTTGTGTCATATCCAATAGCTCCATAGTCATTTGAAATATCCTGGAGCATCTCAAAGGAATCATGACCAGCACGAGTCAGTAACTCAAGTCGTCATTGTACCTTGATTTTACCTGTCCAACTGAAGATAGGCTAAATGAGACCTATAATTTAAAGTACTGGTGCTCAACATTTCTTTGAAAATCATGACCCTTTCATTAGTCATTTTTAAAATGTGGGCCTACACCCATAACCAGGTATTGGAAAAAAAATCAAGGACCCTCAAGAGAGTGGGAGATGTAGTTTTCAAGGAAAGGCAATGGGCTTTTGAAGCCCTCTGAAAATCCCATTGTTCATCCAGCATATAAACCTTGACAGCAGCACTTGGCTATCCCACTGGATTTCAGCATTATTTAATTGATTTTCAGTAGCTTTGAAAAGCTCCTCAGACAGTAAAGAAAGAGAGGGGCAGCAATTATGATGTGAGTGGAGTTGAGAAGGGACCAAGATCCATCCCACTCCTGTATCATTGCCTTTCTTTGTGATCTTAAATAGGACGCTGGGCCTGTATTCTTAATACACTATAATTTCCATGGAATTTAATTGTCTTACTGCCCTCAGCAACATCTAGCTGTGAAGGTAACTACACTGAAGATTGTCCAGCTTCTGTCATGAGAAGTCATACATAACTATTGTAAATCAAACATGGTCAAATAGAGAAATCCACTGTATTGTCTCATTTAAAAAAATGGAAACCATAGATGGGATTCGTCTTACCTGAGTGTGTTTAAAGTCTTGATGACTTAAGTCATACTAACATGCTTAAAGGTATAGTGATCATCTGCAGTAATAACTGCAAGCTCCCTAAGAGAAAAATAGGCACTCCCAGAGAGTTGTTCATCTCAGCTATGTTAAATCTTATTTTAGGTCTATTTATCTCAGGAATTGTCTGTCTTCTCCACTACATACAAAGGGAACCCAGAACAATCTCCTTAGATTTAGACTACTAACTTGTAGACATCTAAATTCCACCTTAAAAAAGCACTGAGGCATAATTTAACATTTTTAACTCTAACCAGAAAGCTGGATGCAAGCATCTTCTGGCAGAATACTTACAGTAAGATTTTTGTTCATTAAAAACTACTTTTTTTTTAAGAAAAAAATAACAATTTTAAGAATGAATGCATTACATTTTACATTTTATGGGTCTACAAGGAGCTAACAGAAAGTAACATTTTGACTGAAGAGGTTTTTTAAGGGCAATCAAACCAAATGGATATTAAATGAGGATACTGTAAATACATTCATAAAATATTATTTCTTTTTACATGTGCACTGTCTTTATTGTTGCCATATACCTGAGTATTAACATTTTTGCCTCTAACTCTTACAAAATCTCAGAGTGTTTTACAGTGATTAATTAATTAATTATAGCTCAAACTTTTTCTCTTGGATAGAAAACTACCTGATGGGTTCCCTGAGGCACAGAGTCCTTTATGGTTAGAGAACAAGTGGGTGGAAAAATTAAACATTTTTGCCTCCTGCTTTACCCCCAAGAAGATACTTACATAGTGCACCACAGGGCTCAGGCTACAATTTTTCATCCCAACCCGTTTGACCAGTTACCTGTGGATATCTGAGGTTGCATCTCACCGTAGCTGCTGATAGAAGGGTTCATGAAATGAAGAGCAGCTTCACACTCTACAACACACATGGTTTTAAAATAAATAGATACTTCACTCCCATTTATTAAAGCCAAAATGAATTTGGAGACAAACTTAAATTTCATTTCTTAAAGAACTGGAGATTTCTCAATAGATTTGATGTGCTTATATTTCTGAAGCACACACGACGCTCATATCACTAACATCTATTAATAGTGGCACTAATCACACTTAAGTCTGCATTAGGCACCTGGACCAAACCAGTCATCCAGCTTCCATGTGTGGGTTCAGTGCAAAAGAGATAGGAACCTCCAGACAGTGATTCATTCAGTCCTAAAACAGGTTGCTAGCTGACTAACCAGGACTAGGTGTCTAATCTATAGACAACCAACATGAAGTGAGCTTAAGCCCTTCATAAACAGTCAGCTACTGCTATAATGCAAGTCTTACCCAAATTAAATCAGACTCTTTTAGTACCAAGTCGACCAGACTACTTGTTTCAAGCCCAAATAAACATCTCCAGTAACAACAAAAAACAACGTAAATGGTCATTTCAATGAAAAAAAATAAATCCCTGTTTTCTAAGGCTCTTTGACTTCAATCAAACACCCAGCTAACCTTTGAACCAGCAATGGGAAGTTTCCATTCCAATGAGAACTTTAGGAATGCATGCCAATGACTTACACTCTATCCTCAGTTGGCAGGAGGTTGGCAGGGATACAAAAAAACATGTTAACAATGATGCTTGTTTTCTACATATACAGTAAACCTTATGTGTATCAACACACTTGTTCAAACAGCTTTTTGAATCTGACTCACAATCTTCATGAATACATAAAACGTTCCAGATGTTAAAACGTCCCAGGACGTGCATTTTAACCAACTTTGTTCTGTATTTGTAGCCTGACATGCAAAGGGGACATATTGATTAGAATTACTGGCATACTTACTGCTTCAGTTTTCCTGCTTCCTACTGAGTGGTATTTGCCATGGAATGACTAGTCTTTGTGCTATTTATTCCTAGCATGGTGCTCCTGGGATCCTGGATGCTTTGGAAATTCCCTTTGCATCAGTAGGTGGAGAGTTGAAAAAGGAAGAAAGAAAAAAGGAGGGGGGAAAAAAGCAGACTGAGACTTCACAGGTGCAATGAGGGAGAGGTTGAGGGGAGGAAGAGAAAGGGGTGAGAAAGAAAAGCTGTTTCCCCTTCTCTACCATTGCATGTGGTAATGATCAGGTAATGCACAGGGCTGTGTCTAGGGAAGAGGACTGCTCAGCTGCAGCTCACCCTTGGCACGTCCATTGCAAAGCCCTTCGCACCGATGCACAGTCACGGTTTACTTTAACTCTTCCCCATTATTAAATTTAAGACTCAGGATCCCCTGTAGCCATCTGCTTTTATTAACAGCGAGCACGTGTGCACGGCCAGAAAATCCAAGGCCTGGGAGAAAGAGACTGCAAAATGTTACAGCTTCAGAGAAAGCCCATTAGAAGCAAGGCATCCTGGATGATTTGCATGGGAATTATCATAAGGGCTTAGCGGAGCTTAAAAAACAGATTTTGTGACTATTTCTGACCTTGCTTGTGTTGATGCTATACCAGTATCATTTTGCTGATTTCAGTTTAGTTACTTCTAAATACGAATAAATAAAGTTGAGGTACATTTTTCTGAAGTGCTTTCATTATTCTGTTTTTAAAAATGACGAAGCACTTATCTCCAGGTCCATAAAGGCTTCATGAAGCCTGTGCTGCTCTGCACTTAGATCCAGATCTTAGAACCTTATCCAGATCATTTACTACAAACACCCAAAACCGGCATCACAGAAAGCAGCAGGTACTCAGCAGAGTGATCCAAATGATGACATTTAGGCTACCTGACAAGTCAGAAGGCACCATCAGGACTGATAAAGAGCTCTCCGGGGACTACGTACATCTTTTATCCTACGACTTTTCAGTGCACAGTGCTTACATGGTGACAGGAGCAGGAGTCTTCCATCCCAGCACACAAGCTAGCATTTTTCCTTCTTGTTCCCCTGGTTCCCTAAGTTTTGCATTCCTCCCTGCAGAACAGCCTATGCCCAGTGGTAGGAACAGAGGATAAGCCCCTGTTTCCTTCCTTTTCCTCCTTCACACCAAATCTCAGTCTATAGAATGGCTCTTTTTGTGGAAGACACCTTCTGGGTAGGGTGATCAATGTCCTCTTCAGGGCTGTGATGTTTTAGCTGAACTCACTCTGGCAGAGTTAGGAATGGTCTGGGCAAATCTGGCTTTTGGGGACCTGACACCACCAGTCAGGCAGGTAGTTAGCTCTGCAGAGACACACACAGCTCCGAGTATGATTTAGAGATAAATGAGAGAGGGACAGTGGGTAGGTGATAGGAGCTACACAAACTTGGCTACAACTTCGGGTGCACAGGATTTTTCAGGGTCCTGTGTGGGACAAAATAACCTACGCTTGGCCTCTCAACTCGAGCTTCTGGGGTATCAGGTTAAAATTAAATGTAAGTATGAGCTGGCACTCTCTCTATGCTCCACTGACAGCGTTGACTACTTCCCATAGTAGGACATCTAATACTTGGAGAGCCCATAGGTACCTGCGTGCTGAAAACAACATTTAAGCGCCTTAGCCTCTAACTAAAACCCACCTCTCTTTATCTCTGAATGATACTTTATGTACCTGCATACTTGGTTTCATCTGGCACTGGACTGTAGGCAGTGCCTAAATATAGGCATAGGATTTAGGTATTATCCAAGTGGTGGGAAAGTGGCCTCACACCCCATGAACTTAGCTAATGGTGGCAGAGAAAGGACAGATGTAGAATACTGTAGCAATATAATTAATGCTTAAAGACTGGAGGTGTACAAAAGCTTGAATAGTTCAAAGCCTTTGGCTTTCCAATATTCAGATTAGCAATCTAACCTAATGCATCTCAAACACTAAAGCAATTATTTGAATTGGAGGTGCTAACCTGCAAAGCACAGGAAGAGTGAATTCACCTCACCTAACTTTAGCTATCAAAAAGTTAGACATCTGTCTACTCTATTTAATCGGTTCCTTTTACAGTCAATGAAGAAAGTTGCAAACTTCTAGAAATGGCCTAATCCATCCCAGTATAAGTGAGATGAGCTGCTCTCTGGACGATTCTGTTTGCTTCCATGGACAACAGTCCATGAGATGAGATGATCAACAACTTAGACAACTAGCTTGGATTAGGTGCCTACTGTCTAGACATTTAACATTACATGAGACTAATCTACCCCCCAGATATTCAGTATCTCTTTAGAAATCTCGTGAGTGTTGTTGCAGTAACAAACACTGCTTTTTCATATTTATGCTTCCCAGAAGCAAGTTTTGATTTGCTAGTGAATCTCTTTTTCTTCAACAATAATTCATTGTCATTCTCCTCTTCCCTGTTTAAACACATGTATATGTGTATGTATATGCGTATACTTATGAACTAATTGTATCTGCATGTGTAATATAGCATGAGTTGGCTTCTTATGAACAGAAAACTGGGAAATCTGGCAAAGTCTCCAAGTTTCTGCATCTGAATTCTAGGCATGGCATACTGTGTGTGTTAACTATTGACCATGGGAAACTTCTGGAACTTAAAAGCCTTACCAAATTATTATTAATTTTATATGTTTAAGGTTATTTTAAAACCACAGTCTCTCAGGTGCTGTAGTTATCTTGTCCTGGGATACTTAAGTCATGTTAACTTTTGAACCTGTCTCATCTTTTCTTCCAAACTTAGTCAGCTGAGGCTTTTAAAATTCAACTTAAAATTAACCTCTTGTCTGTTGAGTCTTATAAATGTCCTAATCTATACCTTGTGGTTCTGACTGTCAGCCTTGTGATTCAGCTGCACAGCTGAAATAATCAGCTTTTTTCAGCATTTGAAACCAGAAGAAGGAAAAAAAAAAAAAAGAAAAAAAGAAAAAAAAAAAAGAAAAAAAGAAAAAAAAGAGCAAAAAATACATATACAGTCTGCTTATATCCTAATAATATCAGATGGATTTTTTTTCAGGAAAATAAATTACCAGATAAATAACTTGCTTGGATACTAAACAGATTAGCCCTTCATGACATTTAAAGGAATAAAACTACTTTGTAACAGGAAAATTATTTTTATATCTCCTATCTCACCTGGTGCATTTCCCTTCCATTCTATTGATAACTTCAACATACTTTTTATGAAGAGCAATTCCAGACCCTATTATTGTTCCAAGCTCTGACATTCACATAGGAAATGAAAAACTGCCCTAACCTTCCTTCCTGCTCATAAAGTCCTGGAAGAGGTGGATAAGACCACAGAATCTGTTGACTTAGGGTACAATTTTTTCTGCATTTGCATAAATCCCCCAGGCAGGCAGGAAGAGACAATATTTCAAACACAATCCCAAATATTTCATTTGGAGCGGTTATCTCATAATTACAGAGCTGCTGCCAATTAGCGAAAGAGAAACCTGTAGAATAATTTTGTGCTGTAAGACAGGGAGGAAGGGATGGGGCTGATGGACTTTAACATGTATTGTATGTAGATACGGAGTCCTGAACCAAAACAGGCAGTCCCACAGAGTGACCAATGATTTCTTTGCCTGGAGGGTACGCACACCCTATACACATCGATTGAAATACCTTTTCCTCGTGAAGATGTTTTCTGTTGTGGGACAACGCTGCCACAGTGATTTAATAGAACAATGCAATATTATAGGCAATCTGAGACACAGACTTTATTCACCCACCAAAAATGCACTGAAAATTTAGAGACAACATAATTATCTTTGTCAAGGGATTCGTGTCCACATGCAGAACTTCCCTGGAAGCCTGAAGGCTGTGGAGAAAAAAACCCTTTCCTTTAACATCACCTGAAACACAGCGTCTGCAATAGCAGGCATCCCCAATGTCATGTGCGTCCAGAATACAATGAGATAAAGAGGATTACCTTTGGGCCATCTGCAGCTCCTGCTGAGAAACTTCCTCTTAAAACATCTCAGACTCCCTATTCCCTCACCAGCAGATCAACCTCTGTGATTTAAGGTCATTGCTACCTCATGTCTTGTTCTTGAAGGTTTCTAACCCACTTATTTTCTCATCTGCACACATGCTACTTAGGTTTGTAGAACTGGTAAGAATACAGGCTGCTCAAGTCTTTTACAGATGAACATGTGAGGCCATGGTAAGGAAAGGATGGGGCAGGTGGCAAAACTAAAGAGCTCTTCCACCTTCATGATGTGTTTACTGTTTATGAACCAGACAAGTCCTGCAGTATCTCTCTAAATAAAGAACTTTTACAGCATTTTTGGAAGTGAAAATTGAGTATGTTTTTCCTCACTTTAACATCAGGCCCTGTGGCTGGATATGAGGTCAGAGTTCCCTTCGGACAAGTGGTTATTGGCCTTTTGGCCAAACAAAAGTGTAAAGGAGTATCTCACCCACTATAAAAGGTCCACTCATCATTTCTCAGGCTCAGGAATGAGGAAGACATCTCTCAAAGCATGGCTGTGTCTACAGCAGGTTACAAGTGGAGCTACCATAAGCATGGGGTATTTCCTATCCTCTGTGCCTCGCTAATGGATCCAGTGTAGACTCCTTATAGACCACTTATGTGTTCCTACACCATGTGCATGCAAGCACATGGGATCTAGCTTTGCATGGAGATTCAGTATCAGAAGGATGAACAAATGTAACCTTCAGTGTCACCTCAAGGCCAACCCGAATGAACAATACAAATTATCAACTGTTACTATACGAGATCCCTAATGTAGAAGAAGTACCATGTCACCACTGCTTGACAGTCAAAACACTTATGTCCCAGTCCCAGAGTGCTTGAAATGAGCTGGATCACTGGATGTGGTTGGATAAGAGATGGGGAAATGGTAGTTTCTCAGATACTGAACAGCGTACAACTAAGTAGGTTCATTCCTGCAATGAGTTGAGGATGTTGAAGATCATATCCAGTACAAATTTGATGACTGCAAATATGTCAAAGCAGGGAGCATAAAAGACTCCTGCCCGTTAGCCCTCCCTAACTAAAGAAAGTCCACCAGTGGCTGTTTTAAGCCCTACCTACAGTGAAGGGGTTTCTGCTGACTAATTCACTGGCCCTATGTGGTTATAATGAGAACTTCACTCTCTACTTCCAAAAAAATCCTCTTTTTCCATATTTATTCTACAAGGAAAGTTATTTACGCATGAGGATAATAAAATCACGTCCTTGAAAGAGATCCTATGACACACTGATTCTGACTTATCCAAAATTACAAGAGTCTTCCTCTATGAAAATTTAAGGAACATGCTGTGTTGCTTTAAGAAGGCAGCAATATGAATCAATTACTTTCCAGTGGACAGGACTGAAGAAATTAAGGCCAGGCCCTGTTCCTACTGAAATCAATTAGAATTTTGCTACTGATTGACATGAAAGCTGAATCAGGCTTCATAACTACTTTTCTGAGTACTTTAATAGCCAACTCTGTGTTTTTATAACGTCTGTATTTAAATGGCTTATTCATTTAACAACATCCTTTCTCCTTCATTTATGCTACAAATAAACAGAAATTGTTGAGCTGATGCCTAAAAAGGAAAAAAAAATGTAAATATTTTCTACAGTAACAACTAAAAAGTAGGATTCACCTCTGGCCCTGCATTTGTTAAGGATAAATTGGGTCCAGTAATTTTTATTGCACTCACTATAAAACAGACCACACACTAGTTTCTTTTAGAAATGCTTAATCAGGGCTTTAAAAACATTTGCATGGCTCCTAGGACCTTTAGAACCCTAGGATGTACAGAGGGTATCTACTGAAGAGGCTCACAACTTTCATAGAATCACAGAATCACAGAATGGTTTGGGTTGGAAGGAACCTTAAAGAGCATCTAGTTCCAACCCACCTGCCACAGGCAGGGACACCTTCCACCAGACCAGGTTGCTCCAAGCCCCATTCAACCTGGTCTTGAACACTGCCAGGGAGGGGGCAGCCACAGCTTCTCTGGACAACCTGGGCCAGAGTCTCACCACCCTCACAGGAAAGAATTTCTTCCTAACATCTAATCTAAATCTCCACTCCTTCAGTTTAAAACCATTCCCCCTCATCCTGTCACTCCTTGCCCTTGTAAAAAGCCCCTCTCCCACTTTCCTGTAGCCCCCCTTCAGGTACTGGAGGCTGCTAGAAGGTCTCCCCGGAGCCTTCTCTTCTCCAGGCTGAACAGCCCCAACTCTCTCAGCCTGTCTCCATAGAAGAGGTGCTCCAGCCCTCTGATCATCTTCGTGGCCCTCCTCTGGACTCGCTCCAACAGCTCCATGTCCTTCTTATGTTGGGGGCCCCAGAGCTGGACGCAGCACTGCAGGGGGGGTCTCATTAGAGTGGAGTAAAGGGGCAGAATTTCCCTCCTGATCTGTTAAAAAAAATACAATTACTGATACGATTACAAAGAGGTGGGTACTGGAGGCATTGTCTACTGCCGGCCTGACACCAGAAGGTGTGATATTGCCTGCTTTTGCATCAAAGTCGCCCAAATGAAGAATAATCTGCCCCATACGGATACTGATATGACTGGATTGTGCCGTTTGGGCCTGGTGCCAAGTAACTGGGGCCTGATAGCTCCAAGCTGTCTGCTGTAGAGGATGGACTTACAATTCCTTATGTTAGAAATAGCATTTGAGTTTCCTGCTGTTTTGGTCTTGGTTTTTTTTTTTTGACATTCAGAAAGGATCACCAGAATGGACACAACCTGACATACTTTTCTTCTTTTTTTTCCAATGTCTTTTCCATATCTCTAGGCAAAATGGCTGTTGGCTAAATGACATCATGCATTTTTTTAAATAGACTATGAATGCAAAGAAAAAATAAAGTGGAGGGGAAAGAAAAAGAAGGAAGAGCAAAGAAAATGAAGAAATTAAGATATAGAATAATACAATTAACAAACAGTGAGATTAGGAAATTACTAGGACAGCCTGTAATTTTTTCACATTTCTTTCAAGTTAGCAGAAGAAATGGAGGAATCAAGATGGAAAGACTAAGGAATTCTCACAGCTCACCTTACCTCTGCTTTTCGTTAGATCCAGGCCACACTTACCCACTTCCTTGTGCACTGTTAATGTTGGAAAGGAAGCCAGATATGTATTGTTCTATAAAAATACAGAATGTTGTTGTTATCATGTGAAAACTGCTGCTCCATTGATCTTACAGGATAAAAAGGGAGCCTGGCATGGCTCTGACTGGGGACACAACCTGAGTGGTCAGGCTGAAGTCACACATGTTGCGTAGGTGTTTAAGGACTCTGCCAAAGCAGGATCTATAAATGCAACATATGGTTTCAAACCATGGGTCATGGCCAGCCTGTGGAAAACTTGCTTGTGTTTCAGCCTGCAGGTTAACCAGGGAGATTTGAGGGAAGGAGGGAATCCTGTCCCTGTTTCTAGTGCAGCTGCCAAAAGCTCCTGCTGCAGTTTACACCTCCGGAGACCATAGGGGAAAAAACACCTCACAAATTTTCAGCTGGTGAGTGCATCAGGAAGGCCTCTATCTGTCTCACTGCCACCATTCACACCCAGAGTTATGGTCTCTAATAACCTTTCACATGGCCTGAGAAAGGCCTGGCCAGTTCCTCTATTTTCCCTGTAATAAGAAAGAGCAGAAGAAACTTTGCTCTTTATAGACACAATAATCTCATTAAAGCTTCACCATGGCTTCCAGAAGTTTTAATAAACCAGCTGGTTAATCACAATAATATCCCTCCCCCCTTCATTTTATGGAAAGATCCTGCGGTCAGGAAATATAAAACTCTCAACACATTGACCACAGCGAGGATTACAACCTCGTGCAGTGACACTTTTCCAACTGTAGATCTTGTGTGCTGCACAAACCTCAAACAACCTCATAAACAAGTTTGAAGCAGACCTAACGCCAGGCTTGCCAAGGAGAACATCAAGAGTCATTCTGTTAATGAGGTCTGGCTGGAGCTGAAACACCTCTCCTAAGTGCGTTATTTTTAATCAAGTCATTTCCAGCAGGAACCTTTATATAAGTGTGCAGTGATTCATTCCTTAAAATTTACACTTGAAGGCCCCAATCTTGGGCCACTGATGTCACTGAAAGCTTTAGAGGTGACGGATGGGTGTTGAATCAGACACCACGGGCTTGACGCTCAATGACTTAGCACCCACAGGTCAGACTAGAATCCATGTCCTCAAACTCTCATATCTCAAAGCTGGGAGCACGATCGAAGAGCTCACCTCTACAACAGATAAGGAAGTTAATAACAAATCAGAGAACGATTCTTGCATTGCATCGCCACTGTCCTGAGCTGAGCTAACAAGCGCCTGAGGCTCAAAAGTGGGGTGCCCCTGAACACCACAAGTGTGCTCTGATCTGAGCAGGGTGGGTGAATAACAAGGGATGTCACATCCAGTTCATGACTATTTTTATTCAAAGCGTATCTGAAGTAAGAGCTGCAAGTGTTAAATGTGGAGACTACATTCAAAGATCCTCTGCTATTAGTAGACATTATGTGTTCCTTCTATCAAAGCCTATGAATGAAAGCAAAGCAACACCAAGCACCTGAGAAGGGGTCAGAGCAACATGGATGTGGTGAGCACATCTGTGACTCTAAAGATACTGTGAAAGTTGAACTCATGTCTTACCTATTAGACCACAACAGTTGGATCCTCGCAGGTCAAACACGCTACAAGTCAAATCCACTTATGCAAAGAAGCACAGAACAAGGAAGGAGCAAAGTCTACAGTAGCAATGAGGCTGCTGGGGAAATGCAACTCTTTATATCTGAAGACCTCAAAGTGTTTCTCAGCATAAAATAAGTAGCAACGGTCATCTTTTTACCACTTATCTGTGCCTAATTTAGCAACTGTATCAGGTGTGGCCTCTTAGTTCATTAAATGCATCACTAAGCATAAAAGGCAACTCATACCATCTTCCTTGAGTCCTCTGGGCTCCTATCAAGTTCACTGAGAAACAAATACGCATAGATGGTGTTTATCCAGCCTGTCTAGATACTCATCTCAGGATAGCACACACCAGCCACTGGAAGAAGCTCTCTCTACCCGTATAGAGGGAACCTCTGCAACTTAAACAGGTGCCTACCTTATAGACAAGTAAAATCTAGTAAGATTAACTTCAGTCCTCTAGTTAAAAACAAGAATATGGCTCTCTATCCCCATTTATGTATATAAAAAATGAGGGATAAAGCAGCTGTTCCAGCAGAGCTGAGAAAAGACTGCATTTTTTCCTTGCTCCCTTGCCATGTCTCTACTCACTGACCCACATTGTTTCTCTAAAGGTTTTCTCCTCCTGGAAATTTACTATTTCTGGATAATGGTTCCCAAGTAGTTGTTTAATTAAAGCCCCCATGTAGCCAATTTTATTCCAGAATTCTGGAATAGCTATTCTGGTAAATTCTGAAGTGTCAAGAAGCCCTAAGGCATGTGAAGAGAAGTATGTGCTTGTCTCAAAGAGAAGCTGTTAAAAGGAAGGTGAAAATAATAGGAAACTTGCGTATATTGGTAAATGGCAATGAGAGTGTTGCTGGTAGCATCATTTTAAATCATTCTGGCACACAAACAACTAGAGCTGCACAACTAGTTTGAAGGGGGAGAGAAGGATTGAATTAATTCTACTTCTTTTTAGATTCACACATGGTCTTCAAGGTTACAATTTAGTCATTATTTGAATTCACATTCCAAATAATTTCTTTGAGGCATCTTGGTCTCAAGTGTATGAGCTGTTCATTGTATATGTTTGATATACGAAAATCAAGCTGGGCTAATTAGACACATAGTTTATGACGTGTTAGCTCTTTGCCTCGATTGGATTAATTTAGTTCTTAGAAACACGTGTTATATGTGAAAAAAGTATTTGAAAATACCTCTGCCACAAATAGCCTCTAAGAGTCATTGGAAATTCCTTGTTTGTACAAACTTTCCTGCAGTAAACTTGCAGGCTAAACTATACGTAAAAAAAATTAATACACTTGGAGCATGAACACAGCAAAAAATATATATAGTATTTTATTTGAGCAAGTAGTCAATGTTTTGTAGACTAGCCCAGCACTGTTCACTACTGGGTTCATTAATTACATCCACTAATTTTGTAGTCCTTGTTCCTGGCACTTATTCATGCATGTTCAGCTACAGTAAAGTCAATGAGATTGCTTGTGACTTTGAGCACACCAGCGGAAGGGCTGTCCCAGCTAGCACTGCAGTTTTGAAAACCCAGGCTTCATTTTGATTACACCCCCCATGCTCACCTCTCACACCCCTCGCTCCAGAAACATGGGCTTGCAGACGGTCTCTTGTGGTCCTAGAGTTGCCACTCCGCTTTCTGAGGGTCCTCCGATCACACACCAGCTCCATCCGATGCACCCTCAGTCACACTCACCTTCAACTTCAATCATGCCCTCTTCCCTCCACTAACATGTATTCACTCAGACACTTTCACATTTGGTTATATACCCAACTCCTGGCACTCACATTCAGTTATGTTCAGAGTGCTACACCCACACTTAATTACAATCACACCCTCACACTCCCCATTCAGTTACACCACCAGTTCTGCCCACCTCCCCCCACACTCAATTATGATCACATGTGATTAAACCTGCAATTCTGCACCTACGGTATAATCCTTCACTGGCATTCGCATCCACTTATGCTCAACAGCCTTCACTGGGACGCACGTCTGCTCGTCACATTCATGCACGCATGGAAACACCAGATTTGTTCTTTCGTCCTGACAGCAGAGTGGTTTTTAGATTTTCTTTTGGCCACATAAAGAGCACCCACTTCTTACCAAGGAACAGAAAGATCTGCTGTTTCTATGGAATGATGCTTTCCAAGAAAATCACCTTGAATCCTTATTTTATAACTCCTGGAGAATGTATGCTGTGGTAGTTTTTATTTTAGTACCTAGAGGGAATGAAAATCAAGGTGCCATTTCACAAGATGCTGAGCACTTAAAACAAAAGACAGTTCCTACCCTAAAGAGATTAGGGCTGTATCTATCTTTCAGCTGGAGAAAGTGGCAGAGTTTCTTATGGAGGAATGTGAAGGTCACCTCCTCAATTCCCTGTTGCATCTATGGAAATGTTATGAAAGCAAATTACTGACGTTCCCTAACACATGGCCAACCACTCACCACTGAAGCGACTCGCTGCCCGAGCAGTCTGCAGTCCTCTGAGCTGATCTGTATGTATAGTCTCTTCTGCATGACTTCATGGCCATCTTTTGCAGTTTGGTAATGGTGATGTAATGGGTAACTATAGACCGGTCAGCCTCACCTCTATCCCTGGAAAGGTGATGGAGCAACTTGTTCTTGGTGCTGTCTCTAGGCACATCAAGGATAGGGGGATCATTAGGGGCACTCAGCATGGCTTCACCAACGGGAAGTCTTGCTCAACCAACTTGATAGCCTTTTATGAGGACGTAACCCGGTGGATAGATGATGGTAAAGCTGTGGATGTGGTCTATCTTGATTTCAGTAAAGCGTTTGACACGGTCTCCCACAGCATCCTCGCAGCTAAACTGGGGAAGTGTGGTCTGGATGATCGGGTAGTGAGGTGGATTGTGAACTGGCTGAAGGAAAGAAGCCAGAGAGTGGTGGTCAATGGGACAGAGTCCAGTTGGAGATCTGTGTCTAGCGGAGTCCCTCAAGGGTCGGTACTGGGACCAGTTCTATTCAATATATTTATTAATGACTTGGATGAGGGAATAGAGTGCCCTGTCAGCAAGTTCGCTGATGACACCAAACTGGGAGGAGTGGCTGACACACGGGAAGGCTGCGCAGCCATTCAGAGGGACCTGGACAGGCTGGAGAGTTGGGCGGGGAGAAATTTAATGAAATATAACAAGGGCAAGTGTGGAGTCCTGCATCTGGGCAAGAACAACCCAATGTACCAGTACAAGTTGGGGACAGAGC
This sequence comes from Nyctibius grandis, assembly GCF_013368605.1. Lineage (NCBI taxonomy): Eukaryota > Metazoa > Chordata > Aves > Nyctibiiformes > Nyctibiidae > Nyctibius > Nyctibius grandis. The sequence goes on along the minus strand of NC_090658.1, from coordinate 128,682,111 downwards.
TGTTGGAGACCAGCGTAGGGGAAAGGGACCTGGGGGTCCTAGTGGACAGCAGGATGACCATGAGCCAGCAGTGTGCCCTTGTGGCCAAGAAGGCCAATGGCATCCTGGGGTGTATTAGAAGGGGTGTGGTTAGCAGGTCGAGAGAGGTTCTCCTCCTCCTCTACTCTGCCCTGGTGAGGCCGCATCTGGAATATTGTGTCCAGTTCTGGGCCCCTCAGTTCAAGAAGGACAGGGAACTGCTAGAGAGAGTCCAGCGCAGAGCCACAAAGATGATTAAGGGGGTGGAACATCTCCCTTGTGAGGAGAGGCTGAGGGAGCTGGGTCTCTTTAGCTTAGAGAAGAGGAGACTGAGGGGTGACCTCATTAATGTTTATAAATATGTAAAGGGCAAGTGTCATGAGGATGGAGCCAGGATCTTCTCAGTGACATCCATTGACAGGACAAGGGGCAATGGGTGCAAGCTGGAACACAGGAGGTTCCACATAAATATGAGGAAAAACTTCTTTATGGTGAGGGTGACTGAACACTGGAACAGGCTGCCCAGAGAGGTTGTGGAGTCTACTTCTCTGGAGACATTCAAAACCCGCCTGGACACGTTCCTGTGTGATATGGTCTAGGTAATCCTGCTCCGGCAGGGGTATTGGACTAGATGATCTTTCGAGGTCCCTTCCAATCCCTAACATTCTGTGATTCTGTGATTCTGTGATGTGCACGTGAAATTCTTCTTCTAAAGTCAGCAAAAATGTTGTTCCAGTGACCATGGACCTTGCCCTTAGACCCATCAGGTCTTCCTGACAACAAGACCCATCTCAGAGGTGTGTGAAGCCCACATAAATGCTAAGAAATCTGGGCTGCTATAGGACTGTTTTCAACTGATAGATGCAATTCTGGGAACACTAACCAGCGTCATGAATATTAATAAAAGATCAGAAAGAAAAGAGGATAGAAAAAAAATTGTGCATAGACACTTTAGAGGCATAAACAGAGCAAGCATCATCTGTACCAACCCATGTGCATCCACATGGACAGACACCTTATTATTTTTCACAGTACTTAAAACCCACAGTCCGTCTAAACCAGACTTAAGAGGAAGCCCTGATAATCTGAAGTAATTTCTAAAGCAGGTTTTGATTTAGAAAGACAAGGCAAAGCTCTGACTAAGAAGCTAAATTTCCGATCGCATATTCCTGACAAAGACTTAGACTTGGGTTTTTTTTAATCAAGACATAAAAATCGCGATGAAGTTCATACCATTTCTTCTAGAAGTAATGGCAGGTGGTGGGGGGAAAGAGAAAAGGGGGGAAAAAAATCAAAACCACCCAAACCTAAAAAACACCCTGCAGGAGGAGACAGAGCCTATGGATAAGTGCCTGCCGCCGCAATAGGATACACATGGTCTGTTCAAAGATGCCTTTGCAGGGAGCCAGGCCACAAATAAAGCAAGACATGTGGTGTGGGGTTGAATTGGCCACTTTTTTATTAAATAAACAATTGATCCAAATCAAGTAACTCTAAATCATTTAGGAGGTCTTTGTTGATCCTGACCAGAACTAATATGTGCAGATAATCTGCACTTGGTCTTATAATTATCATTCTCTTCACGGCTACCACCCGTCAGAAATCCCACTTCTGTGTATCTCAGAGAGGCAGGAGAGAAGATGACAGAGAAGACAGGAAGGGACTCAAACAGGAGGAACAACTTCTTTTCGTCATCCAAATGTCTTAAGCAGTGTCTGAGTCTGAACAGATACAAATGGCAAAGGGTAGGGAACAAGTCTCAGTGTTGTGGGGGTGGCACCACCATTCTGTGCCTACCACCATGTCTTGTGCCCAGTGTTTCACGCAGGGAGGACTAAAAAGCCATGACTTCTCTTATCATAGTTCTTGATGAATTAGACAGAAGTTGGTTAGAAAAGTAGGAAGGGCAAAATGCATCCTGCCCTGTGCCCACAGAAAGATTAAAAGCCAGATCTTTGCCACAACCTGATGACATTACAGATGTTATTTCTAACAGAAATTATAATGCATTATAAGGAAATCGGAAGTTATTTCACCACAGCAGTTGTCATCATCAACAAAGATCAAAAGGGCAACACAGAAATAAAGTTTTGACCAAAAGTCTTGCAAAATTCTCCTATTTGAAGAAGGTGAGATTAGGGCTAGGCTGCTGTGAATACTCCAGGTTCACTCAGGTGATTATTGTGGCTGCAGATAAGTTATTTTGCTCCACTGTTCTTGGATGGCTTTTATAATCAGAGACCTTTTGGTCAACATTTTTCAAAGCTACTGTTGACTGCTTGCTCCTCATTCTTTTTCAGGACCCCGTATTTTAACCGCCTTAGAGAAGGAAACCTTTTTTTAAAAGACATGATAAAAGTCACCACTCCGTAGGACAGTCTTATGCATCCTACAAAAATGGAAACATTTTGGAAAATGCAATTTGATCCTGATGTAACTGAGATAACACCTGGGAGTTTCTGCCATAAGGGAAGGATTAGGGCCAAAAAGCAAAGATCTGGATTCAGAAGAGTGAAAAGCATGATGAGGACAATAAGGTTTATTATTGTATCATTTGATACTAACATGAAAAAATTTGTGAATGCTGTCGCTGTCTAGGAGGTGTGTTCTTTTCGGCTGGTGATCGGTCAGTGCCTAGAGATGAAGGTGGTGTCAAAATATGAAAAATGCCTTCAGAGTAGTAGTTTTCTGGAGACTTGATCTTGATGGACTAGTCCCAGCCCTGAAGGTCCTTCAGGATCTCAGCAGAGTTCCTGTGGCACCATTGGCATCCCGGTGCTCAGTTAACATTCTCTTGTGAGCGCTTTTGTGGATTTACACCCAAAATAATCCATATGTAATGTTTGTATCAGGCTCATTTCCTAGGGAGTAAAGGAAGGGAGAAAAAGCAAGCAGCACAATCTATGTCATTATTAAAACCAAATGATAATCAGGATAGAGCAGAGAGACACTTTGCAGTAAAAAGATCCCAATTAAGATTTTGGGTTTACACCTCTCGAACGGCTTGTGGGAAAACAGTAATAATAACAACAATAAACACAGGAGCAGCAGAAATGTGGGATCCCAATGCCTGTGCCCACAGTGAGAATAAAAAATGCAAAGCCTGGGCCACCTCGCCTTTAATTTCCTAACTGCTGTTTTGTAAGGCTGTGTCATGCTTCTCAGTTCAAACACGCTTTGGCTCTTTATTATTCATGGGCCTTTTTCTCAGTCAGTGGTGTTGAATAATAAAACAGCCCAGGATCAAATGGGCCAATTCTCCACGCCTGACACCAACTGCTACTGTTCGCTGGGCTCTGCCAAGCGTTGCCTCTGATAATGAGTGGGATTTGGTTAAACAGTAAATTAATGAATAATGAAATATCCAGGTTGATCAGTTAGAGAGCACGCTTGCTTTGCCCCCGGCCAAACGCTCGGGGCAGAAATTACTCTCAAACGGCACTTGCCTGTGTGCTGGGCTGGATAACTATTTTACAGCCTATTGCTTGACAGGATGTTGGGAAGGGGGCGAGGGGAAGGGGGGAGGTCGGGGAAGCAAAGCGGGCAGGGCAATCTCCTTATCACCGCGCACGGAGGGGTGAAGGGGCCGGTTTGGGGCCGCGCAGACCCCACTAGAAGGGGGAGAGGGTTGCAGAGCTGAAAGAGCTCGGTATGAGGTTGGGGGAAGGATGAGCTCCCTCCTAGGTCTTTCTCTCTCCCAACTTTAGCAGGGAATTACCTTGACCCTGGCTACCACTGGGGATAATCCAACTTTTCTCCCCCTCACCCCCCGCATCAGCTGTCAATTCTCGCCTTGCATTAGCCTTGTCCGAGCGTGTTTCTGAGCGGGGGCCATCCCTCCCGGCAGGGCTTGTAGCCCAGACTGCAGAAAGAGCCTCCCGGAGCCGTGTATCAGGTGTTTTTTGGTAAATAAAAGGGGCTGTTGAAAGGCTGCCTGCACGGGATGGGGCAACCGCATATAGACAGGGAGAGATGGAGAAAGCAACGCGGCAGGGAGAAAACAACCCCGTAGCCTTCATTTTCTGCACCGGGAGAGATAAGTAACTGTAAAATATTTCCCGCAGGTCAGGAACACAAGTACATAGATGTACACACACACACACACGTACGATTTCTACAGGTAGAGGAGAGGGAAAAGCCCTTCCTGACTTTTCGCACCCATCCTCCAGAACAGCACAACCCTCCAGCCCAGTGCGCGTGTTTTGGGGTGGAGGCATCGCTCCACATCGGCGAGAAAACCGCTATAATTATCACCTTTTATCCGGAAGGGAAACTCTGTAACCATCTCTCCCTTTCTTTTTATTATTATTCTTTTGAAACTTTCTAAACAAGCCCCAACTTCCCAAGACAAGCCAGAGTAGGGAGGGGGTGGGGGGAAAAAAAAGGGGAGGGGGGGGAATGGAAAAACGCTGTTTCCAAAATGCGAGTTTACAGGTCGAGGCTGAGTTACTTTCGTTCGTCTCATGTCACTCTTAAGTTAAAGTTTAAAGAAACCTTTGAAGCGTAAGGAAGAAGGAGGTCCCTGCTACGCCTCGGCCATCGCCCCCGTCCTCCCCCGGCAGCTGCCGGGCGCAGGAAAAGCCTCCAGGCTCCGGCTGCTATGGCAAGGTCCCAGGAAAGCAAGACTGGAGGGGTTTAAACGATGGTCACCTTCACTTTCTCAAGTCTTCTTCACTCATCTGCCTGCACAGTGTTTGTTTTGTGAGTGTAAGGAGGAGCAGCAGATGAACAGGCGGCTTTCTGGGGCAGGTTAAAGCCCATGTTTATTTTACTCGTCAAATAAAGCAATTTCCCACATTCACCGCCAAAAGTTAATATAAAACCCCAAAACTTTTCGTTTTAAAATATTTCTCCTCATTCCTTCCTGCTCGCTTTATTCCAATTTTAAATAGATTTTAAAATCCATCCCGGTTCCGTGAAAACCATTTATCCAAAAATGCTTTCTATCCCCATTTGCAGTTCTTCCACCACCACCCCTTCCCATTGTCACCAGTGACTGTACTGTGATTTTCTATACAGAGCTGGAAACAGGCTCCCTTTTTTCCTAGCCAAAACAAGATCTACTCTGCACTGAAGTAAAACAGAGTATAGGGGAGACTGGGGCTGACTCTCGTCCGGATCGTTGCTCACAGCTTTTGGGAAGAACTGCTCCTGCAGGTTTTTGGTTTGGTGTGGGTTTTGGGGGGCTTTTTTTGGGTTTTTTATGCTTTGCAGGCAACAGCAACTTTCAGTTAAGTCACTGGGAGTTTTTCAAGAGCGAAGACTGTCAGGTGATGCTCTGTGCACCAAGAGCGGAATAAACTATTGTTAGCGCTGGTTTCATGAGGCAAAAGATCCCCCCCTAGTACTTTGATGGATTTTTACAAGGAAGATAAATGCCCACACGCATTTCATTCACCTTGGCGTTTTAAGCGAGTAAAACTACGGATACAATTGCAATTGCACCCAATGCTCTTTGTAAATCTCAACACGCACTAATTTATCCCCTGGAAAGAATCAAACGTTTCTGCTTTAAAGGAAATGTTCCTCTCGACCTGGGGAGAGCATCCTCCTCGCACGTTGTCAGATGACGGCTATTCCGCGCACGCCGCTGTTTATTTAATAGCACTAATAACCACCGGCACAGCACCTCCCCACCTTGCCAAGTGTTAAACCTTTATTTTTTCTTTTTTTTTTTTTTTTTTTTTGGTTGTGAGTATTTTTTCATTTGCCCCATTCGGGGCAGCTCCGGGGCAGGGAGGGGGGAAGTGTGTTAAAAGGATTATCGTCTCTGAATATTCGGGTGGGAAATGCATACACAAACACACACATACTCCCTTACACTCCTTTAATTTTAGTGTTGTTTAGAGGAAGCTCCAAAGTAATTGCGGTGATTTCGTAATTGCGTGAGATTCTGTTTTTTCCAGCTTCATATTAAGGAAAGCCAGTAGAGACACTCTTAACTCGTAAATCCCCAGAGATTTCCTTCTCCCTCTCCGCCTCAGAAAGCGTTCACAGGCAGAGGGACGACTTGCTGGAAGGGAAATCAGGGCAGCCCTTCCTCCACTGCCCCGGGGCGCAGGATCAGGCCCAGGGGCCGGCTGTGCGACCCCGGGGTCCGGGGGATGTGCGGAGAGCTGCGAGGGGAGCGCTGGGGAGGACCGGCCCTTTGCACCGGCTGGAGTCTATTGCAAGGATTTAGTTCCAAAGGCAAAAACGAGGAAGTTTTTTTTTTTCTCCCCCTTAATTCATTAAAGTCAGTAGTGGTGTGCGAATGGGCCCGACCCTGCACGACGAAGCGGAACTACACGCAGTTGTGACACGACATGTAACACAATGTCCTGGTACAGCTGTGTACACACACCGACACACGTCCAGCTACAGGGAAAAAAGATGTATGGATGCCTGTTTACGAGAGAGACAGAAAAAACAAAGGAATTCAGTGAATATATTGGTAGTGGGGATTATTTAAGACATGACTAGTTCCATCATAGGGACACCAGATGTTATTTATGAGGTCTTGTATAAATGCGGGCCATACCATGCAGGTGGGGAGGGAAAAGGGAAAAAAAAAAAGCAAAAGGAAGAAAGAAAAGAAAGGAGTTCACCCCAAAGGGATGAAAGACAAAAATGATGTTTATTACTATATAAATCAAGGTGAAGTTCTGTAATGGAAACTAGAACTACCTAGGGTTTAAAAAAGAGACTGGGGCAAGGCAGAAGAGGTGGAGAGAAGGTCCCCACTGGTCATGACTGGGAAAGCAGATTATAACATCAGACCGGTGGGGAGGGGAAGTTTTGATGAACTAGGTTACTGCTGCTATTTATTTATTTTCCGCCTTAGCTGAGGGAGAAGCTAGAAGAGAAAGACTGGGGCGGGGGACGACAAGGGCGGGGGGAGGGGGGGCGAGAGAGAGAAAAAGAGAGAGAGAGAGAAAGAAAGAAAGAAAGAAAGAAAGAAAGAAAGAAAGAAAGAAAGAAAAGGAAAGAAGGAAGAAAAAAGGAAAGAAGGAAGGAAGGAAGGAAGGAAGGAAGAAAGGAAAGAAGGAAGGAAAGAAGGAGAGAAAGAGAAAGAAAAAGAGAAAGAAGGAAAGAAGGAAGGAAGGAAGGAAAGAAGGAAGGCAGGAAGGAAGGAAGGGGGAAGGAAGAGGGAAGGAAGGAAGGAGAGAGAGAAAGAGGGAAAGAGAGAAAGAGAGAAAGAGAAAGAGAAAGAAAAAAGAAGGAAGGAAGGAAGGAAGAAAAAGGGAAGGAAGGAAGGAAGGAAGAAGAGAGAGAAAGAGAGAAAGAGAAAGAAAAAAAGAAGCAAAGAAGGAAGGAAGGAGAAAGAGAGAAAGAGAGAAAGAGAGAGAGAAAGAGAGAGAGAAAGAGAGAGAAAGAGAGAAAGAGAGAAAGAGAGAAAGAGAGAAAGAGAAAGAGAGAAAGAGAGAAAGAGAGAAAGAGAGAAAGAGAGAAAGAGAGAAAGAGAGAAAGAAAGAAAGAAAGAAAGAAAGAAAGAAAGAAAGAAAGAAAGAATCAGTCTGATCTGGGCTTGTTGAAGACCTTTGGGAAAATGCAGTGGAGCAAAGGAGATCAGCAGGACTATTTCTTCTTTCCCGACACCGCGTTTCCAGCCCCGCTGCTGTACGAGCCCACCCCGATGACCGCCGGCACCGGCTGGGGGGAGCGGGAGGAGAACCCGGCCCCGGGGGAGGCAGGGCACCCCGGCAGCCTCCCGGAGCACCTAGCTGTACTTTGTTATAAATATATACACATATGTGCTTCGAATTTGCAACCTTGAGACTGTCGCCGGGAACCTGGGAAACTCGGCGTGAGCCCTTCCTCGTCTCGTCGGGTCCCATTTTAAAGGGACCCCTCGGTTTCCACAAGCGGATGCTTCTGCTGAGTTACTAAAGAGCTTTCCCTGGTGCATTTTTTTTTAAATCCCCTTTTTACATAACTGTTACACAGTTCTTGGACAACAGAGAAACTTCCTGATCCCCCCCTCTCCTCCCCGAGTCCCCCAAACAACCCTCCCAGACTCCGCTGGGAACTGCGAGAGCTGTTTTGGAAGGTTTCATGCAAAACATATGCTCTACTAAAAATAATACCGCCGGTGCGATTAAAACAAAAGAAAACAAAACAAACTAAAAAAGCATGGCATGCAGCCTGGCTTTTGGAAATCAGCTCCAGTGTCACTGCTCTGCCCAGCACTCCCGGCCCGCGGGCGTCCTTCACCCCACACCTGCCTGCAGCTGGGTCATAGGGGCTGGGGGGCGGGCAGGTTTGGGGGGTCCCCACTCCTCGCCCTGTAAAGCCCCGGTAAAAAAACAAAATAAAAAGAAAGGAGGGTGGGTGGGATTCCCTTTTCTGTTTTGCCCGCGGCTCCGCTGCTCCCCCCACCTCGTTTTCCCCCTGCTCGGACCCCGGGCGCTGCTGCCTCGGTCCCCCCGTCCCCCCACCCGCTCCCTCCATCCCGGGCCCCCCAAACTTGCTCCGGGCGCTTTTGTCATCACACCACGGAGAGAAAGTAGGTCACGGCTGAGTCCAAGCCTGGCTGAAGCCGAGGCAGCCGAGCCTCTAAAGCTTCCCCATGAAACAGACTTTGGGGTCGTCGTTTGCAATGTTGGTGGGTTTTTTTAATTATTATTATTATTTATTTTGAACACCTTGGACGATCAGCTGAGTCGGCTCCTGTAGTCCAAGCTGGAAGGAGAGGGAGAAAGGAGGTAGTTTGGGAGATGGAGGTGGGGATGGATTTATTTTTTGTTATTCCCTCACCCCCCTCCGAGAGAAACGTGAAGCTGCAAACACCGATTCGCCGCCTGTTACCGCTCCCGGATCTCTCCGTCTGCCCTCTTAAACTACCGCTCTCTCCAAAAACCAACAGATAAAACCCAACCCAGCCGACTCGTCAGAGAGGGTATTTAACTAAAACAGTTCACCGCAGTAAATGCGATGCTTTAAACCGGTTTCCACCCTCAGGGCTCCCTGTTTGAGCACACGTGTGTGTTTGTTTTCAGGGTGACTTGTGCGGAGGGTTAAATTGACAGTCCTTTCCAGCCTCTGATTTACAGGCAAAAAAAATGGTGCTTTCTATAATAATTTTGAAGGAAAAAAAAAAATCCTGAGGCCCTAATCTGCCCCCCCCTCTTCCTTCACCCAGCCGCAGGGTAAACCTCGAGTCATTCCGGAGTGGCTCCGGGTTAGCCCCGGGGATCCGGATCTCCCCTCAGCTCTTCTTCATGAGTGTCGATTACCAACCTAAATAAAGCCGATTTGGGAATGAAAGGAGGGCGGGGGGCGGGGGGGTGGAGGAAGAAGTCGTTTTGGTTTGAATATTTCCTTTTTTTTTTGCTAATTACTGGTGCTGCAAGTGTAGACCTAAAGGTAGAAAATAATCCCGCGTTGTGAATACGAACATCACTCCCGATCTGTATATAAGAGTATATATATACATATACACATATACACACTCACATCCACGTATATATAAGTGAAACAGCAACACAACAGTGGGGGAAAAATAAATCGTTTCCTGATATCGAAGGCTTACAAAATATTGTCTTTTAATGGCTAATACGTTGAAAAGGAAAAGATTTACTCCTAATTCAACTGGTAAAAGCAAAATGAAACGAAAGCTCACGTTAACATGACATGAGGTTTATTATAGGTCTGCTTAGAATGAAGAGGTAAGAGTGGTAAAAATATGGACACTTTTGAGTCAGACAGAAATAAAATACCAACAATTCTGAGAAGCAATATTTATTGTCTTTTTTTTTTTTTTTTTTAATGTAGAGACACGTCCTGAATTTCCCCAAAGCCTAGATTGGGAAAATAAAGATTTCTTGGCGTTATAAGTAAATCTGTCTGCAGAATCGAAGCAGCACCAACATTCAAAAAAACTGAAGAGGAAAATACAACAAAACACAACAATCTCTTTTTTTTTTATTCTTATTATTTATGTAAATCAGGTCATCACTGGACAAGAAACCAATTTCTACCCATTACCATAACAGCTTGTCTATAAAGAACAGAAAAAAGATTCAGATAGGATACTATCTAGTCAAGCGGGATTTTTTTTTTGTTGGTTTTGTTTTTTTCTTTTTTGTTTCTTTTTTTTCTTTTTTTTTTACTTTTTGCTTTTAAATTCCCCCACCCATTCACAGAGGTATAGATTCACAGATAAATAACCCAAAAACTACTTGCTCGCCATATTTACACATTCCCGTTAAATTAAGCATAAATAAATATATACAAACTCAATACTGAATGCCTCTCCGCATTTCTTCTCAGGAAGAGTCGATAAACTGATATTTCTCACTGCATGGTCAGATTTTTCAAGAAGAGGAGGTGAAAGGGATCGTTTGGGGCATAAAAGGAGATTTTTTTTTTTTTCCTTTCATCTTCCCAGTTTCTCATTCGCTTTTTCAGAGCTTTGCATATGTTTGGGGTTTTTTTTTCCTTTATTTCTCGCTGGCTCACAATGTTGCGTCTCTCTCGAAATGTTCAGGCGTTTGCCAGTGTGTTTGGGGATATTTTCTTTGACTTTTTCCCTTTGTATAAGAAAATATACTATTTGTAAAAAGCCTACGGTCTCTCTCACACAGGGAAGCCGGAGGGGAGGGGGAGTTTGGCCGGATCGATCTGGCAATGCTTAGGGCAGCTGAAACGAGCACCAAGTTCTTCGAGAAACGTATTAAAAACAGAGCCGAACAGGTCTGCGTGATAAACCGGTCAGAAAGAGATGAGCAGGGGAAGGGAATAAGCCCTTTGGGCACAGTTAAAGGTCTTAAAACCATCCTCCCCCCTCTCCCTCCCAGCCCCAAATGCAAATTTGGGGATTTTGCGGGAGGTTGGTCTGGGATGCAAAGGGACTTGAAACAGCTTCTCACAGAGAATTTCTATTAGGTGGGACAAGACACGACCCGATTTTAAAGAAATCATCGGGTTGTAAAAGGATTCCCATAAAATTGACTTCTTGTTTCCTTCACACCTTGTGTGAATAACAACCGGGGGAAAAAAAAAAAGAGTCAGGGAGCATACAAAAACAAAGATCTTTCCAATGGGAAATAGAGATTTGTTATTAAAAAAAAAAAAAGTGAGACTAAGAATGAAATAAAATTTACAGCAACCCACCTGTTTGCTTTGAAAACAAACTTTTCACGGTCTCTCCTCAAACTTTTCCCTTGAGTTACAAAGCAAAGCTGCCGTGTTAATCCTCCTGTTTATTGATTTATGATCCCGAGGAAACCAAATCTTTTAATAACTCAATTATCAGATAAACGTCTGAGGTGCCCCGCCAACACAAGTAGTCGGGCTGGGAAAGTGCAGGGGAGCAGGAAAATGCCTTCCAGAGGGAGGATGAGTTTAGTTTTGGGGGGACCTCAGTCCTCGGCACTGATAGGGGCCATCAAGCAATGGCTATTTCCCTCTGGGACCAGCACTAGGCTGGGGGGAAGAACAGAGATGGATACTCCTATGCCATGTTTTACTCCCTGTTTGCATCTAAATCAGAAACCTTGTGGATTTTGTCTCCGTACTTTGGGGAGCAAATGGGGGCCATCCCACTGAAATCAATGGGAATTTTACATTTGGCTTTATTTTGCCTGAGCAAACCATAGCCTGGCATTTGCAGTCTGTTTTTTCCAGGTAGAAGGCATGAGAGGCAGATCCAAAGTTGCCAGGAGTCAAATGAAACTCTTCCCTCAACCTTCTCAAGGTTTAGGTCCTGGTCCAGGTGACCAAACTTGTGCTTAGGGGAGATTTCAGCAGCAGGATCAGACCCTCACACATTCGTGTGCATGTGCAGGTCTTTCCCCAAGAAGTTACAAGTGGTTTTCTCTCCTCATTAGCTCACAGTGATGGTGGGATAGTCTCTACTGTCTTCTACAGTTAAAAGAAGCATCCCCAACATCTCCCCAAAGACAAGGAAAGACTATCCCTAACATCCCCCCAAAGCCTTCAGCTTGAAGCTCTGGGGTAGCAGGGAGCAGGTCCCCACATCTCTACGTGTGCAGCTGGGGAGGTGGAAGACTGAGCTCTAACTTGGGGTCTCCCCATCACCTAGGAGCCCCACTGGGCTGGGTGATGCTGGAGGGCTGGACCCATGGGCTCCTCAAAAAGACTCTTTGCGGAGGGCAGGTAAAGCAACATTCAGCACTGTGCTCAGCTTCAACAAACAGAATATTCTCATCAGGCAGAGAAGGGAACATGTGCTTTCAGGTGATGCCATTCATTCCTCCCCAGATACACGCACACGCACCTCTGCCTTTTCCCGTGCATCACTGCTGGAGCATGCCCTGCACTGGAGCTTGGATTGTACTTCCCCAGGAGCCTGATGAAATTGGGGGTGGTTGGCAAAGGATGGGCTGTCAAGGACCAGGGGCTGCCTGGGGGCTACTCTTCAGTCTGGTGGTCCCCAACCTACTGGTGGGTGATCCATGAGACCTACATCACCCAGGGATCCACATCTCCTCTGGTGACATCTACAGGGACATGCCAATTTCCAAACGCACTGCCAGGGACCTGCCAGGGTCAATGACTACCTCCAGCTCATCCCAGCAGCCCATGGAGAAGGCTGTCTGCCTCAGTTTCTCCCTTTTCTCACATGAGAATCCCCATAGCACTCTGCCCTGGAAGAATCAAACATACATGAATGAGGAGCAGCTCCTGAGGGGTCAGTGCTCCTTGGAGCTGGATGATTCCTGGGTTTCTGTTGCCACACACGGGTCCATCTCACAGGTAGGGGACAAAAGCCAAGACCTTCACTTGCTGCTCAGTTTGAAAAGCAGAGCAGGCCCTCAGCTGTAGCCATTTCTCAAGTAGCCAAGGACACAAAGGGTGACAATCAAGAGGCTCATTTGCTTTTTTGTTTTAAGAAAATTTTGTTGAGGGATGTGGAGAGTATTGCTGAATTATTTCTCCCTCACCATCCACTTTGGGCTGTATCTAGAAACTAAAACAAAGCTAAGGCTTCTCTTTTGTCTCTCTTTCCTTGTTCTGAGTTCCGGTGTGCCTGCTTGGGTTGGTGGGATTGAGTGCTGCAGCTTTAACAGGGATCCCAGGGGGGGCCTGACCCCACTGGAGTTTTGCCAGTGACTCCAGAACATTTACCCACACCCCATAACTGTTCTGACATAAGAAAAAGATGTGTTAGTGCATGAATCCTACCCCACCGAGAAACACACGCAATTACCCAATACGGCAGAAACCAAACAGAAATTAATATCCTTACACTTCAGCGTTGTTTAGACCATAGAAGACAAAGAAATGTGTGTTAAAAAAAAGGAAAGAAATCAGGCTCCCCCTCCACCCCCCCAAATCATATGCATAAGACATCCTGTCACACACCAAACCACCAAGAAAAAAACATTGGAGTTAAGAAGTTTTCTCCCCCCCGACCACACCAACTACTTCTAAAGCAAGAGTCACGAGACTTTTTTTTTAAAAAGCTTTCCAAGAGAAATAAATTTCCTCAAACTGAGCTCAGAAATCAGGATATTCCCTGGCAAGCCCTCCCCACTCCCATCACGAGGAGCCAACTCACGTGGCAACTCTTGCCTCCCTGGGTACAAAACCCAAGTGCCAAGCAAGTGCGGTAACATTCAACACAGCTCGTATTTTTTTTGCAATATTACACCTCGATTTCAACTTATATTTTTATCTCATTCAAATTATTCCCTTTGAGCTTCTTTAAAGAAGTGCACCTACAGAATTCGGAAACAACTGGCTTTGATTTGAAAAAGCAAAAAAAAAAATAAAATAAAAGTATCAGAATATTAGAATTGTGGATTTTTTTTCTCTGTACCTGATATATTGTGTAGGGATCTCTAGTCCTCTTTGAAGAAGCTCATAAGCCAAGCGGGCAAAGCTTTAGGAAACAGAAGAAAATAAAATAGTGCATACTCCTGAGAAAGAATTACATACTCATATCACTCATTTTTTGTTGTCGTTAACAGTTCTTAAAAAATGGGGGAAGATCTCTCTCACACACACTACTCAAGGAAATTAAGGATTGAAACATTGGCATAGTTAGGAATATAAACCTCCCTAGAGAAAAAGAGGAGGTCTCAGAAAATTAAGAAATCAGATAACGCTGACATTTTACCAGACCTTACTTTCGAATTTTGCAACCCATTATAGACAAGGCATTTTACCATCAAAGGCAAGTATTAAATTACAAAAGTATGTTTGCATGCATGAATATGTGTGGCTATACACACATATTTTTATATATATATGTATATATGCATATATATATATACACAAACATACACAGGATACACACGCACCCCTATCAAGTTACGTGTGCACATACGCGTATGCACACACATAGGCACACACACGCCCATACACACCTGTAAACTCTGGTAATCTAAACAGAGAGTCTGTCTAGACCAGGAAAACCACAAAAGTTCTTTAAAATAGAGTTAGCTAATTCCACTGAGCTACGACAGCTTGAAACTTCCCATCTAATGGCATTAACGTAATACGTTGCCATGAGCACGACTCGAACTGGCTGGTGTTGATGACTTCGCGAGAGGTCTGTGTGCTCACCTCCTCTCCTTTCCTAGTCTAGACAGAACCAGGGTGGTGAGATGAGATGGAAAGAGTTGGGGGGAATGAGGTGATGGGGTTGCTCAGAAAGGAATGCTCTGGAAGATCATTTTAGCTAGGGTGGAGACGGGATGTTGTTCAAAAAGAAAAAAAAAAGAATAAAATAAAAATAACAGCAAGACAGACCGTGCAGCTCAAGAAATCAAAGCACTGACACCAAAAATGTTTCTCCAATTTCTTCCAATAAGTTATTCATTTCTTTCTTTTATTATTATTATTAATTATTATTATATTCCCCTCCCCCCCAATCATTATTTAAAAAATGTGAAAGAACAGAAGTGGGAAAAAAATCCTGGTGGTTGTCTTCACATGTTCCTGGCAAGAGACTCTGAACCACTGGTCTTGCGCCATTGTGCTCCTCTGATCTTAAATTATTGTCTTTCTTTTATTATTATTATTTTTATTATTATTATTTTTTTGTCCTACCTAATAGAATTCTTCCAAAGCCCAATCCAATATTTTTAAAGCTAAAATTAAGCCAGTTTTGTTTTAAAAGATTATCTCTCTCTCTTTTCTCCTTTTATTTATTTAACTTTTTTCTTTCTTTCTTTTTTTTTTCCTCTCCCTCTCTCTCATTTTCTGTGTTTCTCTTCCTTGTCTCCAGTTTTACTACCTGGTCCTTCGCCAGATGTGTGCCTGTTAGCAGTGTTGTTGTTCAAGAACATCTTGTCCATGCCTTTGAGAGCTTCAGTCAGGTAGTTTTGAAGGGCCGTGAGGGCAGCGCAGATAGCGGGGGCCCCAAAGCCATGAGTGATGAGGCTGAAGTGAGTCAAGCAGCTCTGAATGCCCGGTTCCAAAATAGGGGTGGGCCGGCTGTTTCCAATGGGCGTCCTGTCCTGTGCCAAGAGATCTGTAAATTCTTTACAAAGTTGCCTGCATAGAAGAAAGAAAGGCAAAGAGAGGAAAAGAGAGAAAAAAACAACGGTTAGGCTCATCCCACACTTCTCCAAGACAACCAAGGTTGAAGGAAGGGGTAGGTTCAGGCCAAAGCTGACCCCAAGACCCAGCGTAAGATCTTTTTGCCACCTTCCTTTCAGTACTTGGGGACCAGACATGGTGAGCCAGCAAGCAGCTCCCCACTCAGGATGGTGTTCTTCAGGAAAGAGGTTTCTGCAATTGCAGGATAACACCAGGTCTGGAGATGGAAATCTCTCCAGCAGCCACAAGGATACTTCTGAAGCACTGTGAAAACCCAGCCCTGCTTGGTGGCTCTAGAAATAACTAGGCCGAAAGGGAGATGCGCCATGGATCTACCAACCACCCATCTTCCTGGAGGCCTGACCCTGGCTCAAAGCAGCTCCCACCAGTGCTGTTCCTGGAGGAAAGCACAACCACGCACGGAGAACTACCGGGTGGCACGGGGACGTGTTGGAGGGAAGGGGCAAAATGGAACCTCCTCTGAGACTGCTCGGGCTGGGCCACCTTGTCGAGAAAGATCAGGACTTTGTGACTCCATGCTGGCTTATTCATTGCATGAGGAGCAAAGGTAGCATTTCCTGTTTTATTTTCAGGGGTGGCATCCCAATTAACACATCAGAGTTGACATCTGGCTCTTGTTTGTTTGCCCACACCTTTGAAAATTCAGATTTCATGTTTATAATTAATTCCTTCACACACACACTTTCTTTTGCATTGCTCTGGTCCAAAAGACCTTCAAGTCAACAGGTGCCCACACAAGGTAGACACCCTGGGGGCTGGTGGGGTTCCCAAAGGAATAGTTTCTTTGAGACAGATGCCTACCCAGGGACTGCACAAAAAAAAAAAGGCCACAGGTTTTATTTTAAAAAAAAAAAAACAAAATTAAAAGAAAGAAAGGAAAAAAGAACCTGTTAAAAAAGACATTCAGCTCTCATCCTCTGAAATTCCCTGAAATTCCCAGTGGGTTAAAGGTTTCAGAGGGTGGGGAAAGATAAAGGTCTACTTCTATGTGTATTATCCATTAAGAAAGTGCAAGAGAGGAAACTTTGAATTTGGAGAACAAACACTAATGAGTCCAACATTTTACATCTTCAAAGAGCAAAGCAGGGTCTGCGAGCAATTAAAGTTCTGGGACATTAATATCTTCTGACCCTGCGGAAAAGGGCAATCAAATTCCAATCACGTCTAAAAAACATCTGGACAAATTTGAGCAAATGATTTTTCAACCCTCCATATATTTCTTTAAATTACACTGTCATCGGAGGCAAGCCACGTCCCAGAACATGAAATAAATGAGAGCTGTTTGGACTGGTATTTTTTTTTCTTTCGTGTTTTTTTTTTTTCCCTTTTTTTGCCAGATAGATGGAGATGTGTGGAGACACACAGCACCCACCGCCGAGGACCCGAGCAAACTATGAAGCACCCAGTTATTAGCCTGGGAGGCACAACCAAGTGTAAATCATCCTGTAGAGCACATCCACCAAGAAAGTCCCAAGGGAGAGAGATGGGTTGGGAAGACCAAACCGAGGATCACTAGCAGCACATGGCAGTGGGTTTTTTCTTGTTATTTTCTTTTTTTCACCCTTTCTTTTTTCTTTTTTTCTTTTTATTAAACCGTATGGAAAAGACATTGCAATTTGGTAGCAGACAAACGGGTGTGTGTGAGCAACAGGAGGGACAGACAGACACGCTGTGGAAGAAAAATAGAGATTTTTGGTCCCCTTTCCATAAAAATTTTGAAACTGGGGGTGGCTTGGAAACTATCTACAGTAGCTAGGGGACAGTCGCCTTCATCCTCTGTAGGGACAGCGCGTGTTGGCAGAAACCCCACTGCAGAGGGACGCAGAGGCTATAGGGTCTACCCTGCCCGTAGGGCGATAAGAGCATCCTTCCTCCCCGCGGGGCAGGTGTCATTTAGGGACTGGAAATTCCGTAGTGCTCTCAAAATGAGCTCAGAGGAAGGGTTTAAGGAAGGGGAGGATTTTCTCGGGGGAAGGCAGAAGGGGGGTGGTTAACTTCGCACTCACTTTGTAGCAAGCAGCATGTTTTTCCTGGAGTGGAGGTCGCTGGGGTCCGTGTGCTGTCTGTTCAGGTACTCAGAAACAGCTTTGGCTGGGAACTCCGTTTCGCAGATGTACCCAAAATCCCGAGCTAAATGAACGGCCTCACCTGGAGGGAAGGAGAGGGGCATTAACACCTCCGGGCACCGCCGGCCCCACGCTGGGCTGCTGCCCACCGCTCCCTCTGGGAGAGACCAGCTCCTTCGGGCCGTGTTTAGAAACCTTGTAACATCCCTTACACCTTAAAGACAGGCTCCAGGTATATGTTTTCCATCCACAAGCCCTATTTTGGGAGCAGAAGTAAGTTGATGGGATAGATTTTCAGCTGATGAAATTTATCTTTGCTAGGATGCACCTGCGATGGTGTGTGCCCATGCAGCTGATTGTGCAGAACCGTGGGAAAAGTACACACACACACACACACGTACACACATATGTACACACACACGTAACATACATACATACATACACACACACATACACTTTCAAATGAACTGGGCCAAAAAAAAAGAAAACAAGATGAAACTTAAATCCCGAAGAAACAAAAGGATCTAAACTTCCCTTACAGCAGAAAACCCATCCTTGTTTCAGTGCACCAGAACACTGTCCAAAATTTTACACGTGTGAACAGAGTGTTAATATTAATGCCTGTTCTTTGTGGGACGTTATATAGACACTTGTTTATACGCACACAAAGAGCACTTGGGTCGTTATCACAATGATCGCCACATCTGTAAGATGATGGAGATGAATGATTTCCATCGGACGACATGCAGTTATCTGCTTTCTTAACTGACCATCATGCAACAGGAACTCCTCTCTGCCCGGTGGGAGGATAGCAACTAACGCCAACCTTTTCTGTAAAAAAATAATAATTATCCTAACTCTAATTCTAATTGTCACTTTTCCTGCTTGGTTTCTTGCCTCCAGAGGTTCGTGTCATCCAACTCCTACTGATGTACTTTATGCCGCAAGAAGAAGACAGTAGCTGCAGAAAGGAGGAAAAGAAGAGGGGGAAAAAACCCCCTCAGACTCTGGGGGGATTCCACCAGATTATAGCTCAGACCCTCTAGAATAAAGCATTAAACCCTTTAAAGCACCGCCTGAGGGACCAGGGGGAAGATTTCCAACACGCAAAACAGATATGTCTAATAACTCCAGGACCACATTATTTTTAACTATCAGGAGTTGCTTTTCAACGTCATCTTCTGCTTTCCAAGGCTTCTCGCTAATCACCAAACCATTTAATGAAAGGGAAGGCACCCGGCGGAGCCCCGGGGAGTCCCCGCCGCCGTCACCCCGCGCCGGGCAGGGTCCCCCCGGGCATCGCTCGGGTAAGCCTGGCCGGGGCTGGCCGGAGCCTTTCTGCTCTCGGCGATACAATAGCAGCAACGCTAAAGCCTGGCTGGTGGCAGAAAAGAAAATAAATCTCCAGTTAAGTGCAGTTTCTTCCAAAAGGAGGGAGCTCTTTCAAGGTAAACTTGATTTGTAAGGAAATCAAGGGAGAGGAGGGTAATGTACACCTTACTACACACTTGACATAGACTTTTAGCATCACTATACAACTTTGAACCTCAAACCAGCTTCGGGGAGGGGCTGATTTTGCTGTGAGTAGGATGCACGGGTTTTCACACTGGCAGCGGGGGGTGAAGCCGCACTAACCCCGGTGTTGAAGGGCAGTTGTCACACCCGAAACGCCTCACATCTCCTATAGCGCGACCCTATATCCGTAACCTCCGCCGTGCTTTGCACACTGAGTATAACCTACATGCGGGGACCTGGAGGAGCTCCTTTCTATCAGCCCCGTCTTTTTGCGAGCCTGCCTTCAGCTCGGCATGCGGTAAGGTCTTATCGCTCACGTAACTCAATCAAAAGAGTTGAAAAGTTAATATCTAGCACAAATGTTTACGCACGCGTATATGCAGAAGAGATAAGTGGATTATTTATACGCCTCTCGGTGTGTGTGTGTAATGCAGATACATATAATTCATAATTGCATCCATGCTAGTCCGGTTATGTTTTTTGGAGAAGGTCCAACTTTTCTTAGCATAAACACGAACATATCCTAAACATATTAGTGGCTCTAAATTTTGCTTTTCAATACAGTAACAATAAATCAAAGAAACGCGCCGACCACCAAAATGACATTAGTTGACTTCAAATGAGGTGAAACTTCAGTCTCCCCTTCCCTCTCCTTTCTCAGGAATAGCTTGTCTCTTTATTCGCCTCTAGCCACCTTAAGGTAAACTGCGCTCTGCAACTCTTCAATTCCTCTGATTTCTTTAAAAAATAATAAAAATTCTGTATTATTTTTCCTCATTAAAGCGTTCTGTAGTGGCCGTAAATAAACTCGGGAGGAGCGAATTAGCGGGAGGATGGTGTAGACGTGGAGTCGGAGAGCACAGGCTGGAAATTAATAGCAATGAGGAATGGGACTGCCCTGCACACACATGTACACACACAAACATATACACACACATATACACACACACATTCTTGCCACCCCGAGGAATCAATGACCCTTCGGCCAGTGACTTCATTTTTGGGGATAGGATCCTTAACCGTGTCGGTCTTCGTCCTAACCCGCCCTGCATTTCACCTCTGCAAGGTTTTCCCACCTGATCCCGAAAGTTTGAGGGTTTGGGTTTTTTTTTTTTTGGTTCATAAAATGTCAGACACGAGTTCAGAGCAGGCAGGGGTGTGAAGGGAGCTGCGACCCTCGGCTTACCTTCCACCAGGGAGGTGAGTAAAGTGACATTTGCGGCCTTACGCCTGCCGGCTGGTAAATTCAAACCGATTTTTTCTAGCCTTTCTCGCAAAGATCTCCCCCCGTTTTTCGATTTGGCTCTAGAATTGCAAAGAAATTAACATCGTGATTAACCCCGCAGTGTTCCTGGAAGAAACGTTTAGTCTGTGCAGTCAGTGGAGCCTGGGAGGGTTTTCACTCGACGTTAAGGACTTTGGGTGTGTTGATTTCTGCTGAGATTTGCTTAATTTCTCCCGGGGGTGGGAGTGGGGATGAACCCCCTTTTCTCCCTATTTTATCCAGGGAAATCAAATAATGAAAGATAGCAATAATTAATGGACAGGATTCTGATCTAGAGAGCAAATGCGTTCCTACTGTATGACACTAAGTCGTATTAAGATGGAGTGAGGAGACGGGCAGAAAGGTAGAGGAGGAGAATTAAATCCTCGGTTATTCCACGAAAGAGACAGAACGGGAAGAAGAACGAGGAGGGGGAAAAAAATAAATCTGAAAGGCTCGAAGGGAGAATGTGTGTGCCTGTGGATAAATAGAAAAGGAAGAAAATATTTATTAAACCATTTTTTGCGTGTGTGTGAGTGCTTTCTTGTGCGGAGAGGCGATGCTGAGAGGAAGAGCTTCACCTGAAGGCAGGGTGCGTTATATAGAGGGAACAGATTGCCTGAAGGAAGATCTGAATATTTGTCGGAGGTTACTGATAAGGACAATAAAAGGATGAGTGAGTTATAGGTGGGAAATACAGAGCTATTGTTCGGACGCCTATACATATGTAAACCCCCAGGGATGAAACCTCACCACCTGCGGAAATAGGGAGGGGTTTGGCACCTAAGATCGGAGTCTATCCCAAATAGCTCTTAGTTCTTACTTCAATTTTGTTTAAGAACTAGAAGTCACACTTAGCGAAAGGAAACCAGAAATGACAGAGAAGCCAGTCTGGCTTCCCACTATTTTATATTAAAGTAAATAGGGCTAAATGGCAGAATTGCAAGAGAGAAGCTTTCTATATTTCATTTGCTCTGAACCAAAAGCTTGTCTAAAATTTAGATTCAAGATAGGAACTGAAGTCAGCAGCAGACAATGATTATGGCTTGGGCCATCTCCAGAAATCCACTGAAGTTCAATAATGATGTTTCTTTACCTTGATAATTATATTTTCTGCAGTGTATCTCTCAGATGTTCTCCCTGCTCCATTTATAGTTGTACAGAAGGAGCAGGCAGGTTAGCATCTGTAAGTAAAAATCTCTGCTGCTCTCACTGGCAAAGATCATAGCTAAACATTGATTACAGACATTCACGTGGAACAGCATCTATTTTAGGAGGCCCTAATTCTCACGTGTATTTTTGAGTGACTGACTGCATGTAGCAGGACTTTCCCCTTCCTCTCCAGACACGGATCTGGAGCCCCTGACATCATCACAGATTTTTTTTGCACGGATTAAAGAAAAAAAACACAAACAACTATTTCATTTTAAAACATCTTAGAGTCCACGTTGCCCAGTTGCTGCTACAGGAATGGGCAAGATATTTCCTTCTCTAAGATTAGCAACTTTTAAACATGATCTGAAACTTATTCAGGGCCAAATTAATTGAGTTTGTTTCTGTCTCGAAGTTATGCTTTATCTTCCAGTCTGGAGTATACCTCATATGTAGAAAATGAAGTCTTATCACCTCTCTGCTTTCCTTTGGCTTGAGTAAACTGGTACCTCTTGCCTCATACCTCATACTCCTTCCCTGTTCTGACTGGAGTTAGAGCCTTAGCTCACCTTTCTTACAGACAAGTCATACTGACAATTCACAGTCCTTCAGTCACTGTCATGAAGATAAAGGCCTTTCTCCCTAATAGTCTTTCCAGCTAATGGCTTCGGAGCTTGAATTCTTGTTGCTGGTACCTAAATTCATGATGCTTGATGTGACGTGGTATGACATGATGCTTGATATGAGTGGCAAGCAGGCCTCCAAGTTATCCCTCGCTCCTCTTTTTCCTCAGTATCAATAATGCCAACTATTTTGAGGTCTTCATCAAAATCCACCAGGACATTAGTGGGTGACTTGCACAAACATTAAACAGCAAAGACCTCAAGACCAACTGTAATTCCTCTAGCAACCTTCTCTAGATGAAGCACTAAGTTTCTGACTTTCAAAGCTATCTGTAGATGGTTTTTCTTTAGTCAGGTACCTACCTACAGGTTGCCTATGAATCCCCTGCCAATTTTAATAATGTCTTGTGTGACACCATGTTAATTGCCTTATCATTATTGCCATATAGAGGAAGCCTCGTGGATCTATCTAGGAAATTCCTACAAATACATCAGGTCCTGAAATACATCCAGTCCATCTTATACCATCTAACTGCAACATGCCCACTGTGGCATTTCATTTTGTCCATTTGCTAAGAAAGAAGTGTGAGGAGGAGAAAAGATAGAAAGTGTGTGCATGTACAAGAATGAAAAAACTTGTTGTCTCAGTTCCTTCGTTTTGGGATGCTTTGACAGAAAATGTACAAGGCCAAATCTTTCTCTAGTGTCCATACGTTCATCTCAACGTCTGAATACAGCATATTTTCACCTTAGCCTGAACGTTATGCACACATGCTATGACAATAAGATCAATACATATCTGCAATCATCTTTACCGTTGACCAAATATTTCTGGTACATGCATGGATGCCCACACATGGGCATGTTCATGTGCTGGCCCCAGCCTCTTACCTTCTAAGTACTCCTCCTAGGAGGGATGCATTCAGACACTCTGGAGGAGAAAGACGTCTTTGAACTTCTCCCACAGTTACTTTATACTTTGAAGTTGAACTAAGCAAAGACAAGCGGCCAGGTACAGAGCAAAACACCTCTCCGGTATTGACTGAAATTCCACCCAGGAAGCCATCTTTATTCATCATCAAAGAAGTAACAGATTTTGGAGGAACCGGAACTGGAGAAAGAAAAGGGGAAGAGGGGAGAAAGAAACCATCATGCCACGAAGGAGTACAGGATAACCACAGTCTCTCTAACATGCACAGAACAGCCAAATGAAAGGGAATTTTGAATCTCTGGCTACCTCCAGCAACCTAAAGGGTGCTGCTCCCCCAACCTCTAGGAAACTGCTCCATGAATGATGGATGGAGAGAAGGGTGGTGCAGTACAGCCTCTATGCAGGGTTTGAGCGTTGGGAAATAAAATACATATTGGCAAGCACCTGGCAACTTTCGGGTTTGAGCCTGTGTCTCACCCAGAGCCCCCCGATGCCTTTTGTACAACGGACAGCGCCTTTCTGGAGGGGAAAAAAAAAAAAAAAGGAAAATTTACTTTTTTTCCCCCTAATGTTTCCATTACTGCTAAGCTGAGCCAGGAATAAATTGACTAGACGAAGGGAGTTGCTGTCTTAAATAAGTATCAAGGCTGGAGGATACAGCAACCAGAAGACAGCTCTGTTATTGCTTTGTGTTTTTATTAAGTCTGGTTTATGAAATAAAATGAGTCTTTTCCTTCAGAAAAATGAACACCGGGAAAAAAACCTTGGTCTAACCATGGTATTCACCACCTTGATCATATTGTGCTCTCTGTGAAGTAGTGGGAACTCTCCTGCCCCTAAATAAAGCTGATCTAGTTACTGAACACATATTTAAAGATAGTTATGGGGAAAAAAAATCAAAACAAAACAATAAAGCGAAACTAAACAAAGTAAAATCGTGTTATTCTGTCCACAATAAAACAAAATATTTCTGTTCTCTGATAAACTAGTGAGGTTGTTTTAAGAGTAACCAAGGGGGTTATAATGAACAAATTCCCATAATAGCAACCAGACACGCTCAGAAATAAACAACCAAAAAAACCCGGCTAAACTAAAAATGAGAGCAATTCCCCCGCGACATGAATTTTGTTTACAAATGAACTTAAATAGCTCCCCGCATAATTGTGTGTAACTGTTATGATTTACAGCAGGTGCCCTAATCAATCAACCAATCACTTTAATTTATAGGGAGCCTCGCTGCATTTTCCCAGTTGTTTCATTTCTGCAAGTAATTGATAACAAACCGTACTTAAGGTATGTTTTATGCAGGAGTTAATAAGAGCTGACAGCTGCTACTGCTGCTTCCTCTCAGAATCGCGGCAACACGCGTTTCCTTCTAGAAAATATACTCCGAAATTGAGGGTTTTGCTGGTGGTAGAGTCCGGGCATGTTTCAGAGGAGAAGACTAATTGATTACACACCCTCGCCGAGCAGATACTACTTCACAGTCTCCCATTTCCACTCAATCAATTGCAAAACCAATTCGGCAAATAATAGGGTTCTATTATGCACATATGCCAGCTATTTAGGTGGTTATAATACATGTCAGTTAAGTCATAAAAACCCTGTTTATTTGCAACATATCTGGAGAATCAAACCATTAAGGTTGAGGGGATATTTAAGTCGTCTGGAGCTGCTAAACAATAAGATCGGGTATCCTAATATATTACCAAGTGCTAACTACTGGGCAATTGCCAATTTTATAACCTCAGTGTATGGAATAGACACAACCGTGTTTCACTGTTTTTATTACAGATCATTTCCTACTGCCAGACCAGACCCCCACAATAAAAGCTCTATAACAGCTAAAAACCAAAAGGCATGTCGATTTTAGATATACATATTGCTTCATATGCCTTGTATATACTCTCCAGTATAAACAAATTATTCTGAGTGGCTTTACTTCAGGGAATCGGAAAGTGAAATGGATTCCTATTTCTCTATTATTTTTAGTTAGGCACTTTATGCAGCTCATAAAGGCGGTTTCAAATAGTTTGAGAACGGCACAGAAAGAGTTATAAAAGAGTTAGAGGCCCGGTCCTGCTCTCGTTGCTATTAATAGGATTTTTTTGGCCATTGATTCCATAGGAAAAGGTTCTTTTGGGGTATAAGAGGTAGCACTGAAAGAGGAAAAAAAAAAAGTATATATCTCTTCACCCTATTGTACAGAGATATATCACTTATTTAATGCACGATGTTCTGCAACGTCATTGGAGTGAAGCATCAAGAAAAAGTTAAAAAAAAAAAAAAAAAAAAGAGTTAGATTAAAGCAGTGCCACCAGACAGATTTTCATGACTGGCTCTTTTTCCCTCGGACAAACACACGGGCTCAGCGGTTGGAGTACACCTTTACGGTGGCTATATTTAGTGACTAGTTTATCAGGTCACTGTCCAGTGAACTGAGAAATTAAACAAGAGGCAGCAATTCCACGAACATCTGATCTTAGTCCAAACTCACTAAAGAGAGAGAGACCCGTGCAATGCTTAAATATACCTCGCTCCACTCGCTTTGGCCTTTTGGAGCACTCATTACATTAGTTAACCTTTGAAATATGGATTTTTCACGTGCTCAGTATTTTTTTTTTCCTTGCAAATTGCTTTTGGGAAGCAGGCTGGCTCCCTTCCCTGCTGTGCTGAGAGCTCCTCAGCTTTTCTTCCTACCAGTGCCTCCCCGAAAAGGACCATATGAACATACCCATCAGTTGAAGTCTAATAACTCTAAACCCATTTTAGAGGCTTTCCAGGCGGTGTAAGCATATCTATTGCAATTTCATAGCTTCAGAGAGATGTATTCTATCTAGACTCTATATCTTCTGTAAATTACCTAATGTTGCCTCAAAAAAAGTGTTTGCCACGGAATGAATTATCTCTATCTATATCATATCTATATGTTTATCATGGCTATAGCTTTTCAGATATAGCCCAGGCATTCCCAGAGATAATATAACGTGGAGATTTTAGTGGGTGAAGAGACGTACACGTCCGTGTGTGCAGCTGTATGTGTTAAATCCCTGCGTGTATGTAAATAAACTGTAATGCAGAGTACATTTTTAGTCGATGTCAACTTTCCCAGTTGATTAGAGATTGCCACAACTGCTGAAATAATACAGAATAACACACATGGATATGTGCAGCGTCCCCACCATTCTGCTTTAACTTTACCCCCTTTAGTTCTTGTTATCCCCAGCAGAAGCTGTTCGATTTTCTTTCACTCTCAAACTATTTGCTGTGTGTATGCGAGCATTCACACATACACAATTTCCCCTTCCAAAATATCTGCCATCTCTTTCTTTCTCTTTCTTTGTGTCTCTGCCTCTCTCCTTTATATCTTTTTTAATCTACCTTTTTCTCCTTTTCTATCCCTTTCTCTCTCTCACTCTTTTTTCTTTCTCTTTCTTTCTCTCTTTCTCCTCCTGTGGTTACTTCCAGCCTCTTTGTCGTTTCTCCCCCTTCCATTTCTCTTCAGCTTATCAATAAACCGGGAGAGCAACAGTAGCCGCTTGATTTGTTAGTAATTATAAGCATACTGTTCCTGCAAACGGGATCTCTAGATGAGTGAGATCGCTTTAAAACGACAGCAGGAAATGGTGGGGAAATGGAGCATGGCGAAACTCAGCGTGAAGCTTTCAGTTCTTTACATGTTTACAATTTTCTGTGCATACATTAAGTCTTAGGGTTGGTTTTGGTATTTTTTTTCGTGGTGGTGGTGGTTCTCTGTTGGGTTGCTCCCCACAAACGCGTGAAAAGGCGCACGAATGGACACGGACAAGAGGAAATGGAAATAAAAGGGCATTTCAGCAACACTAAAAGTATACAAATAAAGCGAATTAGGTCCTGAAAACAGCTGAATAACGAGGCTCTAAGCTATGGATATCGTTGCAATAACCCTGGAGAATAATATGATAGTCAATCAGTCAATCAATCAGTCAATCAGAATAAATATTTCTTATATTTCTTACTAACAAACGTCACGGACAAACTTATTACTAATCATCTATCAAATTGCCTTCAAACCTTTTTCTCTGCCTACTGAACCTGAAATGAGTAAAAAGTTCTTTGTCCGTTATAACACCAGGACTTTGTTGTTAATGATTATTTGGCCTTTGTAGCCAAACCTAGAAAGTCTGGCGACAACGTCTTACCCATTGCCACTAAAAGACCTGGTTCTTATTTTAATTTTAATGAACAAATACAGAAAGTGTGTGTTCATGTCCCTTTCCCTCCTGTCCCTCTCTTCTCCTCCTCTTGCCCCCTCCCTCTCCTCCACCGCAGTCCCTTTCTCCCGAAAGCCGGGGCTAAATTTCAAAGTGAAATGTCTTCCCTCGAAATTGTTTTGCTTTTAATTAAAGGGGATCATAAGGTTCAATGGGTAATCCAGGAAAAAGCACGAAACTGAGTGGCAGTGAAGCAACATCTCCGATTCCCAGATCTATCACCTGAAAAGCTGAGGCCAGAGTGGTTTTCAGTTAATCATTTATCCGGATACTTCAAGAAAAGGTGGGGAGGAATCTTATGCTGTATTATTAAGAGTTTAAAAAAACGTTAAGGCACCTGCTTTCATATGTTTCTTTAAAAGAGTATGAACAATAGAGTGTGTTTGCAAGGAGACAATGAATTAAGGTTAAGTGGCCTTTCGGGCTAGATCAGATGGGAGCGTACAGATGATCATCAGAAACAGCTGAAAATAAATAAACACATCAGGATAATTTTAAGGTCACTGATTGTGCCCCAGAGTCAGAAAAAATTAACCTGGGTCTTGGGCCACGCAAGATTTTGCAAGACGACAACTTCTTTGGCCGTAGACAGTGCCAAGCAAATTTCAGATGAACAGTTGACAAGGGGACACGGTCTTTTATTCCTGACACACGGAAAACCTTCCCTCAATTTCAGCAGAAATCAAGGGAAAGGCCTCAAAACGTGCAGCCGGTAAGTTCTTAAAGCCGAGTTTAATCTGGTATTAATGCTCTTGGTGATTATTATCATGTTGATGATTTATCTGGCTCCCTCCCTCCCACTTCCACCACCCAAATCTTAATGGAACTAGGAGTTAACGATGATTTTTTAACGTCTCGTTGGATTTTTAGACTGTTAATGTACCGCATCCTTCTCATTATTAGTTTATTGATTGTTCATTGACCAGCCCCCTTCAAATCGTATTAACCACCCTCTGCCAGTTTAGATTAGGAGAGTTTAAAAAGCACCTTTCATTATTTCACCGCCACCACCACCACCACAGTAGAGTTCAGGCTTGGTAGCTTAATGCTCGCTCTAATGGGGCAGCTAAGAGACGAGGGGCCACGGTCCCTGCCTATTGCATTAATAGCTCAAAGGGGGCTAATACAGAAAATTAGCCTTAAACGAGCTCTGGAGATCTCCAAATGAAAGAGCCATTTATCACGCTGGCTACCTTCACTCCACTCGTTTGCTCTCTCTACTGGGAACAACTCATTTCCTCTTAACTAAATTACTTCAGAAATGTCAAGTAAGCTCAGATAGCAAACATAACAAGAGGCTGTGTATATGTAATCTATTGTGCGGGATCGATACGCGAGATAAATCGATAGCCGGGTATGAATCCCTGTATCATTTCCTTAATATTTTTGGCAATCCTTTTGCATAGATACATAATTCCCTCTGCAGGCCTCAAAGACCATAAAGAAAGAGACACTTACAGTCTGGGTGATGTAATTAAGTTTAGACTTCAAATCCACATACATTGTAATTAAAGCATTTCAGACACTAAACTAGGTTTTGGTGAAGCAGACCCCCTCCAACCCTGGTCTAGCAAATATGTGTCACAGGCAGTGCTCCACTGCCCAGAAATTAATCAATACCTGTCTGTCTATTCATGCCATCCGCCTGCAATAACGACTTACAGAGTTTAAATAACTTATTCTTACTTCAAAATACATCCTCACAGCTACAAACTGCAGGGAACAAGGCAAAATTGATACTGAACCCTCTCTGTGTTGCTCCTTCTCTCGTCCTGATTAAATATTGTCTGCCACAAATGTGACCTACTATTTATTACCCATTTCTCTTCCTCCGCACCCAGGAAACTCGCTGTGCAAAAAGAAACTGAGCTCACAATATTCCTTTATGCTGGAAAGTTTCTCAGAGCTCAGCATTACTTCTAAGGAAGAAAATACCCCTACAGTGACTTTAAAACAGCTGCAGACGAATCTCAGGATCTTTTTTAGTAACCTAATTTCCGAAGTGCATATGTATCCTGTTCATCATGGAGAAACTCAGAGTATCTCTTCTGGCGGCTGCAAATAGGCACATGTAATCCCACCTATATGGGACTGTGTCTCTTTATGCGGCAGCTGCTCGACCTGGGGCCGTTGCCATGCTCATACACAATAAGCACACCTAAATCTATACCTAATACGTCTAATTATTAAAATTCACATTTTAAGTGCTGTTCGCTATCTAACTGTACCACTCAGCATGCAAATGTCTCTGCTGTCCTCGTCATCTGAAGGAGGCAGAGACACAGACGGGGGGGAGGTAAAAAAGACTATTTTGGACAGGGTGATCCACAGAAGTGTGTTCTGCGAAAAAACAGATTGCAAAAGGAAAATGCGAGCACGGAGCAACGTTAGAAAGAAATCTCTCGACCACAAATCAAGCACCAATTAATCAAATACACCCAAGAGGGAACATCATATATGAGGTGTCAAGCGGGGGTGGGGAGGGGAGGAAAGGGGAGGAGAGTGTGAAGAAAAAAAAAAAAAAAGAGAAAAATACAACCAGAAGCCACCAGGTTACAGATGCTGATCACAAAACCTACTAAACATTCAGACTGAACTAAACCAGGAGAAACAACTTTTTTTTTTTTTAAGGTAATTTTCTGTTTCTCAAAACCACCTTCGACTATTCAGCCAGTGATGATCATAAATAATGCTGCCAAATGGTCTTCAAGTTTTCATCTGTCCTCCCTCAAATAACTAGAACTTGATCGTATGTGTGTGAGAGGCAGAGACTGTACGTGAGAATTTAAATATAAAAACAATAAATATACGGAAGGACCTCATGCTGCCTTGAACACATTTTAAATAAACACCCTCCCTGTTACTTTGCTTTACGTTCTAGAAGATCATCTCTATTAAACTATTTGTGCGCATTTGACAAATAATAAGGTCCTGGAGATAAGTGCTGTTGATAGTAAGCATAAGGGACAGCATTTCTAAGCCTCATCTCTGGTACTTAAAATTGAATCTAGAAATAGAAACTCCTTAGATAATTAAAGATAGCTTTCCCTACATTTGCAGTGTGTGATCTGTTTAATGTCTATCAGCATAACACAACACTAATCGCCAAGCATCTTCGGGTGACTGTCAGAGAAATGTAAAAAAATTAAGCAGCTGCAATACGCCCAAAATGAGTTATTGTAATTACATTTAATTAGTTTAATTAGTTAATTATTTTGCTTACAGCTGTACAAGAGACTGCAAACATTTGTTAATATCACATTCCCTTTAACAGTATGGGGTGATTCTGCAGTTACACTAAATCATGTGCGCATATGTAGAAAGATCTAAAAAATGGGCATGGGGAAGGGGGGATACTAGGAGGAAGGGGGGGAAGGGGGTCGGGGCTGCCTTTCCGTTTCCACAGGCATTTCTTTCTCTCTCCTTCACGTTTGATTCGCCTGGGAAAGGCATTTAAGCCCCAAAGGGTGTCAACCCCCTTCCCCCGTTAAAAGCCAAGGGGTCCCCATCGAGGACTATCGGGGGGTGAGGGGGGGGAAGACGAGGGGACCCGTGGAAGCCGCATTTGAGCATGGGGTGCTCCATTTGAGAGTATTTATGTAATTAAACCTTTTGAAGGACAGGGGAGGGGGGGTATCAACTTTTCCTTTCACATCTCTTTCCTTTTCCCTTCACTGTATCTGCCCATCCAATCAACTGTTCATCTTGCTGCCATGTATGCCTGCTTCCCGGATAAATTAATTGCCCCAAAATAAAAATATATCATGAAGATATTGCTACACAGTAAAAGTTTGTCTAGCTTGTTGGAATAATCCATACCTTTTTTAATGACAGACTGGTCCAATAAGTTCATACCGCTGTTATTGGCATCTTCAACTGACTGTGGATATAAAAACATCACTATTCAAATTGACTGGATATTAAAGAATCGCGTACATAAATCATGTCATTCCAAACTGGAGTTGCTGTTATTTCCATTTATATTAATTCACTAGGGGAGGAGGGATTGTTTTTACTATTATTATTGTTATTATTATTCCCCCAAATCGACAAGGAAATGAAATTCTTACAAATTATATAGTCTTCTAATAAAAATAGAAGTGTGAAGCATATGGGATGCAATACTGGTTTTGTTATCTTATAAAACATAGATATCACATAGACTTTTTTTGCATTCGATAAAGCTTTATATTTCTTCCTTTGAAAATCTGGCAATTTGGCAACATCTGCGAGATCTATTGCATGACATAAATGAACACGATTAAGGACAACTTAAATTCTCCCTCCCATTTCCTCCCTCCCTCCCCCTCCCCCCCCCTTTTTTTTTGTTTTGTTTGTTTGTCTAACCCTGTTACATCTTAATAATTCAAGGGCCATTTACTTTTTATATATAATAGTTTACATTATGGACTTTTAATTAAAGCCTGAGCAATTCGGAATGCAGAGCAACGCCCACATCGTATAGGGTACGAGCAGAGAGAGATTTACAGCTCCCGAGGTTGCTGCCATGTCCTGAATTAGTAGGGACGGGGGGAGAGGGAATATATATTATCAAAAGTACGAACTACTAAATTGATTGTCTAGAGAAAGTCTCCCGATCTCCTTTTCAAAGACTTTTTCCCCCCTTTTTTTTCTTTTTTTCCAGCCCGCTTAGGAGCACACCTGTTATTATGGCATTAACTTCTTCAGCAGGGAAGAGAACAAAGACGGGCACAGAGGACAAGAGCAAATGTTGGGTTTCGTTTCTCAACACGAAAGTGGGATATAAAAAAGCCAAACAAACAAGAAAACAAAAAATTACCGCTGAATCTGCGGTCGGCACAGCAAAATCATGTCCCAAAGAGAAGAGGTGTCATAAGGGTAATTTATTGCAGAATTAGGACAGGTTCCTTTTTAGGGTAAATACTGGGTTTCGGAGAAAGGGAGGACCTGTGTGTTTCTTGGGTTTGTTATTTTATTTTTCTTATTATTATATAGGGTTTGGGATTTTCCGGCTTATTGCATATTTGGGGAGTTGTCACGTTTTTTCCCTGATAAGGAAAACACCTTTACAGCAAAGCAATGATTTTCTTCCCTATTATTTTAACTTTATCTTTGCTACACCGAGAGGCTGAGTTTATCCGAATCCAGCCCTTATCTCCGGCTCTCTCTCTGCTCAGCGGAGACGTTCAAGATGGAATATGATTTAGGAGAAAATTACATCTCCCCAAAACGTGACGGAACAATATTTTCTATGAGTTCTTTCCTTTCATTTTCCTTGAATGCCCACTCAAACGAGTGCGCACACCCACCCAGAGTGGTTCCTTCTGTTGGGTGTTTGTGCATGGCTGTGTCTCTCTCTCATAATCAATAGGCTACATACCTAAAGGGCACAAAATAAAATTACAAAGTCTTCCCTCCTTTCCCTCAGCAGCTCCCAAAGAGGGATGATGAGCAAATCCTGCAGCCTGCTGGAGTGCATCGCGGTGCAGAATTGGAGGTAAATATGAAACGCCATCTTCCCTTTCCTCTTTTTTTTTTCCCCCTTCCTTATCCCACCTTATCTCTGGAGTCTATGATTGTGCACCCGCTTTATGTGTGTGCGTGCACTCCGCTCGCTCCATCAGCAACGTGGGTTAGTTGTTGTAGTTAATGAGAAGACTCCTGTCTGATTTTCTATCTAATTACGCCCTCCTGCTGGGTTTTTGTACAGGATATTCGCTCAGCATGCTGGCAGTTAATAGTCACAGAGAGGATCGTAAAGATTTAATTAGGACTGCATGCGGAAACGTGGAAAAACAACTCAGACTTTTAATTACTAGACTTCTTTAGTTAAAAGTGATACCAGGGGTTACTTTATAAGAGACTTGGGTGTTTTGGTGCAACTTAACTTTCCGTGTCTCTAGCTAGCACGTAGGAGCAGGGACGGCGGTGTGAGGGAGGAGGAGGAGGAGTGGAGGTGTGTGTGCAGGGAGGGGAAAGGTGATGAGTTTCCAGATATACTTAGAAAATCTAGAGAGGAAGATTGCCCTCCCTCCCCTTCTCCAATAATCTGATAACACGGAGCTTCCTGTATGCCATATATATATACCTTATTCAACGCCTATGGATATATCTGAGAAAAAAAACTGAAGATCTTTTTGTTTCCCTGTAAAGAATCCGGATTTCCCCCCGTATATTTTCTTTATTCTACCTTTTACTAGTAAAACTCTACTTTTGCCTAGCCGGTGGGGGCAAAAAAACCCCGTGGCGTTGCAATGATGTTTTTCAGAGTCCCTATTAGATGATGCAAATTTGTTTCCAATAAGTAGGTCTTGGCTTCTCTGTTCCCCGTCTGAGGGCTGTAAATCGCAGATTGAGAATTCCTTTACGAAAGGGGCAGCAATAGCAATACAATATGTCCTGTTTACAATAACAGAGCGCTATCGTGTTACAATCACTTAATTCTACCCCTGGACAACGGCTCACACATGGCCTGGATTTGCCGTTTATA